>NC_142588.1:79138420-79438420 GCF_965207765.1 Zootoca vivipara | reverse complement strand
TATTTATGAATTATTCTGCTTTGCTCACTTTGTCTGATACTCCCACCTATCAATTCACAGACCAGACTGGCTGGCAAAACCAGCTAATAAGCGAGGAAGACATGGCGATGTCAAGGCTGTTATCTTACTCTGGTTACATGTCCTATACATGCTTCCCTGGGAGCAAGCTTCAGTGAACTCAATAGGCTTTATTTGTAAGGAGACGTGCCAGTGATTGAACTGTACAGATGTGGCACTGCATGGTCTCCCATTAAGACCGACTGAGGAAAACTCAGCACGCTGCAAGCCTATTTTTGTGTCACAATCAATCAATCAATAAAATGCTGACCCTATTTGGAAACTGCTCAGTGGTGATAGTCTATTCCCTGATCCATTCTTAGAAGAGGTTATCTGTACTTCCATATGTCCAAACTTCCCTTGTGATCTAGATACCTCATTGGGGATGCAGTATCAATGGGATGGGATGATATACCCCATGTAACTGACATTCTATTGGATTTCTGATACACTTGAAATCACTGGTTGTTGATGGGGGCATTCACTAAGACAAGCAACGTGCACTTTGTCAATTGCATTTACATATAGGGTGAATTTCCAACTTGCCATTGTAGTGGGTTTGTCCCCTACACAAACACAAGTGAAAGGAGGTCACACTGGACTTAAGCCTTGCCTAAGAGGTTGGTGTTGCCAGTGACACAGGTGAGCGTTTCTTAAAGTGTGACTCTCCTCCCTTGGGTTTTCATTCTCATGGATGATCAGGAATGACTGAGGTTGATGGAAGTTGGAGCCAAACCAGATCCTCATTCATGTTACAGGCCAACCCAGCAGCTGAGCTGAGCTGAGCGGAGCGTAGTATGCCATAATAATAATAATAATAATAATAATAATAATAATAATAATAATAATAATTTATTTATACCCCGCCTGGGTGGCTTCCAACAAAATATTAAAATACAATAGTCTATTAAACATTAAAACCTTCCCTAAAAATTTATATACATTTATATTTATATTTATATACAGTAAACCTCAGAGTACTGGAAATGCTCAGATATAAGTCTGAAAGGTCTTTCCAATCTCCATTCATGAACATCTTCACAGTCCACTGCCCCCAAAGGTATCTCCACTGATTAAGGGGTCAAAGGGGCCTTTTCCAGTTGCTATTATTTTGCTAATTAGTGAACCAAAGGTCCCCAAGGCTTGGAAGAAGATTCTGCTGTATTGTATGCACACGTTAATTGAACATCAGTAATTAGCCAGGGAATCAGAGACACCTTGGCATTCAACCTACTGATTTAAATAGGTGCCCTATCCTGCCTCCAGACCAAAGTAGAAATTAGTGTTCCTTGTTACTTAAACCTAAAACTCAGCAACAACTGAATGGAAACTTAGTCTGGATAGCAATTAAAAATGAATGGAAATTACTGCTTTCTTTTATAAAAGATACAGAGTCAATTAGTATTATAATCCTGTGAGGTTCATAAGGAGCCAAGATTCCAGTTCGTTGGCAGTGAGCCATAATGAATGGCTTTTATTCCATTTTTATTTTATTTTTTGGCTTGTGGACTTAAGACTCTACTGTATATAGCTGCCCAAGCTGATTCAGCAAAGGGTCTTATGCTGTAAGCCTAGAATTATGCATGTTGAAAAATCTGGGTTTTTTTAAATATATATATGCAGTTCTAGAAATTATGGGTTGGGTCCAATGGTGGCTTTGCATTCATGGAAATTCTTCCACTGGTATAAGTAGCATAGCTGCCAAGTTCTCCCTTTTTAAAAGGGAAATTCCATTATGCTGAATAGGCTTCCTCGCGAGAAAAGGGAAAACTTGGCAGCTATGATAAGTAGAAGCACCCCCATTTCCATCAATTTGCTCTCTATGCTCTATTCCAGAGTATTCCAAAAACTTTTCCAACTTCAAGAGCAGCGGGCGGCATGGGTCTGTATTGCAGAGGAGAGATCAACATAAATCAGGCGCCTTCTCTTGGGGAAGTGGAAGTACTTCTGTTAGCTCAAGTCAGCCCTGAATATAATCAGTAGCAGCCGATGTGGTGCCCTTCAGACTTCGTTGGACTCCAATTCGCATCATTTTTCACCACTGACCATGCTGACTGTTGTAGCCCTGTCCCAAATCCCATTGCTGAGCAACAGAGTGCAGAGCTGGGTGGAATGTGAGGCCAAACAGACAGGAGGTAAGAGTCTCTGAGATTTGCTTGCCACAAAGCTGAATCCACATGCAAGGTCCATACCTACCAAGTTGCTGTCAGAGAAATAAGGGACCGGGCCGAAAATAGCAGACCTGAAGTAGCGCTGCCGCCATTTTGGAACTGGGCGGAGCATGCTCAGAAGTGACTTTTGATGCTGCTTTGCCCAGTTCCAAAATGGCCGCTGTGCCAGAAGTCGCACTGCAGCCATTTTGGAACTGGGCAGAGCAGCACCAAAAGTCGCTTCTGAGCACCTGGCTCAAAGATTGGATGGATCTAGAAAACAATGATTTGTTGGACTTGGAAGGAGAAGGAATACGTTCCGGGTGGCATTGGTACCTTTTGAGAGACAATGTAAGTAAAAAAAAACATCTTTATGTTCAATATCATAAGAAAATCTCTATACAAAGTATGGCAAAAATACAGAAGACACTTCGAACCCAGAACTCCCTGGTGGGTATCCCCACTAGAAATCGTGGCTGTCAAAAGACGCAACACGGAAGGCAGGTGGCCAACCTATAGAACCCTCCTAGAGGAAAAAGGAGTATTAAAATTAAAGGAATATGCAGAAGTCAAAAGTTATTTTAGCAGTTGGTTACAATATTTTCAAGTAAATCAAAGGTTTCAACAAGATAAAAAAATTGGATTCGAGAAAGAAAAATCAAAATTGGAGGAAATATTATTGGGGTCCAAAGAGAACCATATAAAAAATCTATACCAAATTTTATTGACATGGGAAACGGAAGAAGAATTGACAAAAAATTCAATGATTAGATGGGGCCAAGATTTGGGGAAGACAATAATGATGAACAAATGGGAAAACTTATGGGACAGAGACTCTAAATTTACCCCAATTACGATATAAAAGAAAATTTGCTAAAAATGCAGAATAGATGGCACCTAACGCCGGAAAAGCTGGCAAAGATGTATCCGGACGTTAGTAACCAATGCTGGAGATGCCAAAATGAGATAGGCACCTATATCCATATGTGGTGGGGATGTAAACACATCAGGGTGTTCTGGGAGGAAGTGTACAGGGAACTGAAAAAAATGGTGAAATATTCATTTAAGAAAAAACCAGAGATCTTCCTACTAGGAATGTTAGGGGAAGATATCAAGCCACAGGACAGATGTTTGATAAGCTACGCCACAGCAGCAGCAAGATTACTGATCGCAAAAGAATGGAAGTCCCAAAAGGTACCAACTAAGGAGGAATGGCAAATCAAGGTGTTGAACTATTGCAATCTGGCTAAGAAATATGAGGAAGTAAAGGGAATAAAGAAAGAGGATAGTGCGAAAAATTGGAAATTATTTACGGATTATATTAAGTGCCAGGCGGAAAAACCAAACCTATTACAGGATAGTTAAACGCTCAAATGAAAACATAGTAAGAGAAAGAGGGAAAAGAGAAGTGTAAGAAATAGGATACAAAAGGAAAAGAAATAGGAAAACAGGAAAGAAAAAACGTATAAGAAAATGTTAAAAGCATAATAAAATAAATGGTATATTGTTAGAAAAGGTGCAGTCGTAGCTAAGAAGAAAAATTGACAAGACAGTTTAGTGAAGGTTGAGAAGAAGGGAAACGGGTTGGGGGGAGGGGGGGAGAGCAAATCGATGTATTCTTAGACATTGTCTAACTAAATGGATACTGTAAGAGAGAGGGCTTGCAGAGAGCAGCCCACTCTGCTTACTTCCATCAGATGGGAGAGCAGCAGCAAGTCTGGGAGTTCAAATCAGGAACAGGAAGGGTTAAGACGGGTCCAGGGCTCTGCAGAGTCCTGGTGGCTCAGCTCCAGGTTGGTAGCAGGGAAGCAGGGGAGGAGCTAGCTTCAGCAGGGGCTGGAAAGGAGGGAGGAGAGGGAACGGCACCTCAGGAGCCTGGTTTGGGACCACGGAGGACCCATAGAGCAAGGAGGAGGGGCGTTTGGAGTCTTAAAAGGGGGGTCAGAGCCCACGAGACGCCATTGTGGGCTTCTGCCCCATGCAGAGCAGACATGATTTGAGACATCTCACCACTGTATACAGCATGCACAATAAAACTATGAAAATCCAGAGGATGTGTGGAGTGCTTACTCGGGAGTAGCCAACACCCCATCTGTGACAGCAAGCCCACAATCTTTTGATGGCTACCCCGAGGGAAGAGGGCTGCAAATGTAGCAGCCGGCATGAAGTTGGCAGCATCTAAAGCAGAAGAGAGAGATGCCAAGGGAGGATTGGCATGCGTGAGGGGTGTAGCAGAGAGCAAGCTGCAGCCAGCACCCTGCAACTATGGAACGGCTCAAGCACCAGGTAGGCACCCGGGCACAGGGGAAGCCAGGCTTAGTGAACCGAGCAGCTCTGAACACAGCCAAGCCGGAGGAGTGGAGGCTGGACAAGCAGAGAGGACACTCGGGACGGGCCAGCACTTTGTAGGGCGACCCTCAGCACAAGCTGGCTCTAAGGCTGAGAGGCATGGTGGCGTGGAAGTACAGGAGGCTGAGAGGCGAGTCCGGGCAGAGGGGACAGACGGAGGGGAAAGGCAGCGGCCACAAGTTCCCATACAGTCCCTGGAAGGCAGCTACAGCCCAGCACAGACCCCTCCAGCCAGATGTGATGCAGAGGGACAAAGCCCGCGCGCGGGTACTTTCAAACGCTGACGCGGGAAAACAGAGGGAAGAGAAAGGCGGGAGATGCCTTTACAATGCACCCAGCCACTGGGTGGAACACTGCCCCCAGAGGAAGGAATGGCGAGAGCAGGCAGGCACAGACACAAGCCTGGATGCCAGATCAGGAGGGGAGGGGCCAGGCAGAGCACCAACAACTGAGCCCTCCTGTAACACCCCACAGCACGACAAAGAGATGGAAGTAAGTCTGCAGCTGCCAAGAGGCCAGACCCAGGAGACAGTCGGGCTTCTCTGCAGGGGCAGCAGCAATGATTTCCTATCGGTGGACTTTGCTAGGCAGAATCAGATTCCCCTTTTCCCAAGGAAGCTTCCCATGAGCGTCTCGGCCATAGACGGCAGGGAATTGCAGGAGGGTGAGGTCACGCAACAGACCCCCTCTCGGAAGATGACAGTGAACAAGCACGCAGAAGTGCTAGCTTTGGACTTAATGGACAATGACCCTGTGGGCAGCCAGCGCCGGGGAGATCTCACCTTTGGAGATGCAGACGGCAAGGAGCACTGCAGGAAAGAAGGAGAAAGAAGGATCGCACCACATCAGCTCCCCAGGCGGATGGAACGACGCCGAGGCGGGGATGCAGGAAGAGAAACTGAGCCAACTCACCAAAGAGGACACTTTTACCCAGAACATACGGAGGGACTTGAGGGAGGGAGAAGGGGCAGGGGAAGGGCTTGCAGAGAAAGAGGGGTTACTCTTTAGCAATGATGCCCGGTATATGCCCCAGGACTCCCTCAGAGGGAAGATTCTCAGGCAATATCATGACAACCCCACGGAGGGGCATGCAGTACATGTCTTCACGAGGCTCACACCCAGTAAGGCCAGTCTTGGGCGAAACCCCAGAGCCTTCCCAGAGCAGGGGGAGGGGGAGATTGGGGGACCACCTATTGAGGCATGGGGTGAGAGGAGGGAGACAGTACACCAACAACTGGATGGAGACGTGGCAAGGAGCAATGAGGCTTACAAGGAGGGGGCAGACCATCACGGGGGACTGGAGAAGGTCTTCCACGGAGGGGACAGGGTCTGGCTGTGGTCAGAAGGCCTTCCCATGGGGGGAAGGGGGAAGAAGCTGGCACCCAGAAGGCTGGGGCCCTTCAAGGTTCTGACACAGATCAACCCTGTCACCTTCAGGGGGGAAGTACCTACAGCGAGAAAGGTCCATCCCGTGGGTCACAGGTCTTTGCTCTCACACTTTAGGGAAAGCCCAAGGTTCAGAGGACGTGACACACATCCAACACAAGACGCTGACAGGAGGGAGGGGGAGGAAATCACACAAAAGACACTAGACAGAAGGGTGGAGGGAGAAGGCAGCCAAGAGGTTCCAGAAAGAAAGGAAGAGGAGGAGGTCTACAGTGCCACAGCGAGCCCGGGCTCCCGGTGGGGGGAGGGGGGGTTAAAATGTCTGATGGCCAGGCAGGGCACTCCTGCTTCCCAAAACGCGGAGGCAACCACGCACACCATGCAAGGGGAGGACCGCACACTGGAACTGCACGCTCCTTTCTCCCACAGACCCAAACCACCACACGTCAGTAGCACAGGGAACACAGAGGGGGAGGGCGATCCCAGGTGGGGAGCAGGGGAGACGCAGACCCAAGGAGCCCTCCGGGAATCGGAAGCAATTTTCCAGAGGGAGGAGGAGGATGACAACGGAAGGAACTACACGGACCAGCCACCCAGCACCGACTGGGAACAGGATTTTACACACACTACAGAGGAGGAAGACCTGTCAGGCTTCCAGCCCTCTTTACAGACATCAGACCAGGCAAACCAGGCCTCAGAAAGGGGGGGGAGCCTGGAGGGGGGGTGGATGTAAGAGAGAGGGCTTGCAGAGAGCAGCCCACTCTGCTTACTTCCATCAGATGGGAGAGCAGCAGCAAGTCTGGGAGTTCAAATCAGGAACAGGAAGGGTTAAGACGGGTCCAGGGCTCTGCAGAGTCCTGGTGGCTCAGCTCCAGGTTGGTAGCAGGGAAGCAGGGGAGGAGCTAGCTTCAGCAGGGGCTGGAAAGGAGGGAGGAGAGGGAACGGCACCTCAGGAGCCTGGTTTGGGACCACGGAGGACCCATAGAGCAAGGAGGAGGGGCGTTTGGAGTCTTAAAAGGGGGGTCAGAGCCCACGAGACGCCATTGTGGGCTTCTGCCCCATGCAGAGCAGACATGATTTGAGACATCTCACCACTGTATACAGCATGCACAATAAAACTATGAAAATCCAGAGGATGTGTGGAGTGCTTACTCGGGAGTAGCCAACACCCCATCTGTGACAGATACACATGTGTATTTTGTAACTTTTTGGTAATTGTGTTTGTTTGTTTGTTTTTTCTTTTTCCTTCATATTTTTTTTTGTTTTGCTTTTTTGTTTGTTTGTTTGTTTGTTTGTCTGCTTTCCTTTTGTTTTGTTTTTTCTCCGTTTTTAGATCTGTGTGATGAATTGTAAATAACCAATAAAGAATCTTTTAAAAAGAAAAAAAACAAAAAACAAAAGTCGCTTCTGAGCATGCTCCACCCAGTTCCAAAATGGCCACCGCGCCAGAATAAACCGGGGGAAAACAAAACAATCCGTTTTTTCAGCTAGGAACAGTTGGAAAAACGGGGATTTCCTGGGGAAAACGGGAGACTTGGCAGCTATGGCAAGGTCCAGTCCATTCTGAGAGTCAGGCAAACAGCAATCCACATAGTTAGGCAATCCAGGACTCACAGAATCTAAGTGTTTACAAAACCAAGGGTCCAGACGGAGATCAGGAAGCAGCAAGGGAGAATCGGGAACCACAGGATTGTTTCCAGCATCTGACTGCTGCCAAAAAGCCCAATTTAAGATGGCTGAAGCCAGCTGGTTCTCATTGGTGCTTTCTCCTCCTGTCCTTGAAGGCTGACCAGCTGCAGGTGGGGTCACTTTGCCTTCTCTCCCTTCAGGCTGCTGTTCAGCAGGGGAAGCTGATTCCTGGCCCAACAACATTTGGTGTGTGTGTGTTATATGATTTAGAAATCATTTAAACCACTGTCTCAAAGCAATTTGCACATAAGATAACGTAAGCAATATTATTATGATTATGATTATCCTGACCACAAATACAACAAACACATTTAAAATGAGACTAGGCTTCGGGGGGGGGGGGGAGTGTGTCTTCAATAATTTCTGGAAAGTGAAGGTAGGGGGCACCTGCTGTATCTCAATAGGAATGCTGTTCCACAGAAAAAGGGCAGCCACACTCAAAGTTCTGCTCTGAGCTTCTTAGATCTTTGGAACTTGCAGGGGAAACTCTGGAGACTCCAGTGATCTACTAGGTGTATAAGGTATAAGTAACCTAGTCCCAAGATGTATATGGACTTATATCTTTGTACCAACCCCTTGGCCTGGTAGCAAATTAGCAGCCAGTGAAAATCCTGCAAGTAGGGTGTTATATGCTGGCAGTAGTTTGCACCTGCATGGAACCTAGCCATCATATCTAGATCTATCTAAATACACACACACACACACACACACAGAGAGAGAGAGAGAGAGAGAGAGAGAGAGAGAGAGTAATACGTTTATAGTATAAAGCTTCCAAATAGAGTTTGACTTACATCACCCTTTTTGCCAGTGTAATTTGTAGGTCTCTCCTCCATTCAAAATACTGAATTATTCAAAATAGTCTGGCAGACTTACTCCACTTTAGAAGAGCTCATGGTCCTGTAAATTTAATCCACTTTGGCCGCAAAGGGAAATCATACCAATTTTTAGGTTCTCCATTATAGTGAATGGGAACTGACTGAAACAGAATGTGCAAAGAATAGTTTACCAGCAGTTGTGTTTTGTTTTGTTTTAATGCACAAGGTGAACCTTGGGGTCTTGGCACTCTTGTAATAAATGGTCCATGTTCAGCCTGAAGGCATATACATTGATGAGCTCTTAGGTGACTTGCAACGCCTGGAAGGTATTGGGGTTTTCAAGCATGGCGAAGCAAAAATTCATCAAAATATACATAATAGTAAGTTGAATGCCTTGAGTTCCTCTGTACTACTGGCAATCATAAGCCTGATGGTTACTTTATAATGTCTTCTTTCTTACAAAATCAGTAAATGTAGGTGAAATATTGAAGTATCTTAAACAAAATCTAATAGGAAAAAAAGAAAAGAAAAAGGCCTGATCCTTATGCATTACTTGGCTTGGTACAATATCTATATTGATACAAATCGATAAGAGTTATTCTAAGCTTACATACTAATTTTGTAAAATGAATCTGTAGCAATTATTTATTCATTGTAATGGAATGCCCCAGTATCGGGGTGGGGTGGGGATCTGTAGACGCTTCCTACAGAAGAGTAAATTACTTTCCTGGAACCACTACAAAGATCTGAATTAATTGCTACTGAGATGCACATTAGTGGATTAACATGAACTTTTCATTCCACCTTCCGAGTTAATTGACTTTCAAACTCAAGCAATGACCTTATTTTAATGAGCATGTTAGAAGCCTGTAAACTGTTAAAATGCAAGACATACTTACATAACTTTCGATTTTAGGATAGTGCTTAGATCAGTAGTGTTCAACAAGAAATCACTTGTAAGCATTGCATTTCCTTGGGAATTCATGCTTTACCTGAAAATGGGAAGGGTTACATTAAAAAGGGACATTCATCCCAATCCCAATAGGACTGGTATGAGGGAACAGGCCAAGTAGGCAATAGCCCTATTCTAGCATTCTAAAATAGGTGGAGGGGCCTAAGATGTTGTTGTTGTTTTACATAGAACCCACACCACTACTTTGGCCTTCTTTCAAAATCAGAAGGGAGGGAAGTGTGTTCAGCTGAACATTGCTGCAGTCCTTTGTGTGACTGGAAATCTTATGTGATTAGGGTTCAATTTGAGTGACTTAATTTGAGCGTGGCAGCTAGACTGGTGACTGGGAGCGGCCGCCGAGACCACATAACACTGGTCTTGAAAGATCTACATTGGCTCCCAGTACGTTTCCGAGCACAATTCAAAGTGTTGGTGCTGACCTTTAAAGCCCTAAATGGCCTCGGTCCAGTATACCTGAAGGAGCCTCTACACCTCCATCATTCTGCCCGGACACTGAGGTCCAGCACCGAGGGCCTTCTGGCGGTTCCCTCATTGCGAGAAGCCAAGTTGCAGGGAACTAGGCAGAGGGCTTTCTCGGTAGTGGCGCCCGCCCTGTGGAACACCCTCCCAACAGCTGTCAAAAAGGAAAACAACTACCAGACTTTTAGAAGACATCTGAAGGCAGCCCTGTTCAGGGAGGCTTTTAATGTTTAATAGATTATTGTGTTTTATTCTTCTGTTGGAAGCCGCCCAGAGTGGCTGGGGAGACCCGGCCAGATGGGCGGGGTATAAATAATAAATTATTATTATTAATCAACTCTCTAGGGGCTCCTTTGTCTGAAAATTTCATCTGCTTCTTCCAAGAGGGAGGGAAAATCCTACAGTTATTTATAGATTCCCTTTAAGAAAGTGTGCAGACTTTCATGTTATACAGTGTCTCAGAACCCCAAATCACAATTAGAAGCAGAGAGAGGATTGAGTGACTCAAAAACAGTTTTGTGTATGTGGTGGGTTTTTTTGGGGGGGGGGAGGGGGAGACCACAGATACAAGGCAAACAGTGACATTCTGCAGACATGATAGTCTTTCTTTTGGACCTGCAATTTAATCCCCTGAGGGGGGGTGGGCAACATATTCTTTTTTAACCCCCAGTGTGAAACTAAATTTGTAAAATTCTTATACTCTTCAGTGTTTCATAATCTTTCCAGAGCACCCAAACCAAGTGATGGTTTTCCTTATTTCTTCCTTTTTTTTTTTAAAAAAAAAAACATTCTTTGGTAAGCTTCAATTGCAATAAATATATTATTTATTAATCTATTGTTTGGGCATTTGGCCTAGCAGCAGTATTTGCACTAATTAGATCATCTATCCAGCCAGTGGTCAAATATATCATAATGTTCCTAAAGCACAGAACAATAAGGAGACAATATGCTATGTTTTCCATAGCAAATTGTAACCTAAGCTAGGACTGGGTTTTTTATGTTTCCTAATCAACTTAAATCCATAAAAGGAACTTGGGGAAATTGTGGACTATAGCTGAGACAGACCACAAAGAAGAATCAGTCACTATATAGCTAACTGAAGCACAGATAAAATTTTAATGCATCTTTCACCCCTAAATGTCATTTCCTAATTGACACTCTTGGAAAGGTGCTGTTTTCCTTATCAGGTTCTTTTTCAAATGCTTTCAAATGCTAACCACTTGGTGCTTGATAAGCTATCAAACAAGTCTACTTCCCAGACAGATTAAATGGCAAGACAAGAGCAGCTGGCAGATCAATTTTGTTACAGCACAGTGCAGAGAAGCTTGTGACAGTTCAGCACTTCTTTTTTGGTCTTAGTTTCAAGATCATGTTAATACCCATTTGGCATTGATATAAATATTATGGGGAAGGTGACAATACTCAGTCTCCAGGAATATTTTCAGCGGTGTAAAAGCTTCTTCTTCTTCTTCTTCTTCTTCTTCTTCTTCTTCTTCTTCTTCTTCTTCTTCTTCTTCTTCTTCTTCTTCTTCTTCTTCTTCTTCTTCGTTTGCAAGTTCTTTAAAAGTGCCCTTCAGTGAATCTGATTAGCTGAACATTACTATGGTGCTAATATCTGTGTGACTTCCCTGAGAAGTTTTGCTCTCAGTCTGTATTGACTTGATTTCATAGCTGCCAAGTCCGGGTCGTAAAGATCCGGGATCGGCAGCTCGCGCATGACCGGAAGTTGCGTGACACAACTTCCGGTGGCGCTTCGCCCTTCTATGGGCATCAGAAAATGGCGGCGCTAGCGCCGGAAGTCGCTTCCGCGCATGACCGAAAACACGTAAAAGCGACTTCCGGCGCCGGCGCCGCCATTTTCTGATGCCCATAGAAGGGCGAAGCGCCACTGGAAGTCGCGTCACACAACTTCCGGTCATGCGCGGAAGCGACTTCCGGCGCCGGCGGCGCCATTTTCTGGTGCCCATAGAAGGGCAAAGCGGCACCAGAAAAATGGCCGCCGGGAAGAAGCGAATTTAAGGGAGAATGCCGGGATTTATCACCAAACGGGAGACCGCCGGGAAACAGTAAGAAAAAAGGGGTTTTCCCGGCGGATACGGGATACTTGGCAGCTATGCTTGATTTTGCTCTGGCAGAGAGCTGGGGGTGCAAAGAGAGTTGCTGTGCAGCCATGAAATAAACCACTATAAACCCTGTGCGCTGTTGTAATGGATTGCTTTGGTCATTTCTACACCAGGTAAAGTAATTTTTAGCCCCCCCCCGCCAATTTCTTCCCACCTGTTCCATTTTTCACCCAACCAAAGGTGGCAACCCTTCTATAGGCCCAGCAACCAGAAATAATTCTTTAAAACAGAGAGCGACACTATTTACAGAACTGTTCTACACAACACAACAGGGGACAATGAAGCTGGCAGGGAAACAACTGAAATTTCAGAAAACTCTCAGGAAAAACCCAAGCTTCTCCGATGAAATCTCTAAAATAGATTCAGAAATAATAGGTTGTTTGCAATCAAATTGTGAAGTTAGCCCAGTTCTTCTAGTCATTTGTCTCACACTGGTTACAGAACATTTATATCATGTGCTAATCCAATAACAACTAAAGAGACATTGCAATAAAATCCAATTTAGTCCTGCCCATTGTTGTCAGCCAATTCGGAATGTGTAAAACTGTAAATCTCCATGGACTGATGATGCTCATTAAATTGTTTGTAACTGGAACCACAATTTAACAAAATGAGAAGCAGCCATAATGGGAGACCCTCCAAACGTCTCTATTTTCCAGAGATGTCCCTGATTTAGAGAAGCTGTCTCGGTTTCTGATTTGATCCCGGAATGTCCCACTTTTCCTTAGGATGTCCCTATTTTTGATGGAGAAATGTTGGACAGTATGGAGTTATCTGACCCCTGAGCCGCCTGAAGACAATCCCGTATAGGGAAGTGTTTTTTTTTTAAAAAAATGTTTTATTATGTTTTTATATATTTTGGAAGCTGCCCAGAGTGACTGGCTGGGGCGACCCAGTAAGATGTGTGGGGTACAAATAGTAAATTATCATTATGGAATGGGACGTCTGTATTTTCATCGGAAACATGGTGTAGGGTATGTAACGGAGTGTCATTTTGAGAACTTTTCTGGCAAAAAAAGAGCAGTGAAATGACCAAGTTAATGCAATAGTTTTCAAAGAGATGTGGCAACCAGCAGGCACAATAATATGGCCTTAAGCAAGCGTTCAGAGTAGGAAGGAGAACTGCAGTGGCTCTGGATGTTTCAAGAGGGTCTATTTAGAAAGAAATGACAAAGGCTCCATCAGTACCTGGTGAGGCAGGCCCTTTAAATGGGGGAAGCACACATTTAACCAATCAAACATAAAGAAAGTGTACAGTCAGCCCATAATCTTTTATTGTGATGCTGGAGGGTAATTTTCACATTTGGTACGCCCTCTCAGATTGCCCAGCATGCTATCCAGGATTTTTTGGGTAGCATGTTCCTGACTACTTTCAGTACTATTATTATATGCTGGCTTACCACAATGAGCTGTGCCAAAGCAGCTTAAAACAAACATATACTTATTATTAAAGGAAAAGTAAAAAAAAATTCAAAACAAATAGGACAAAGGCAACAATGAATAAATTCAGTATTGCAAAGAAATAATCTAAAACATAACACATAAGTACAGTTATGTGTTAAGAACTTAATTCACTCTGGAGGTCCATTCTTAACCTGAAACTGTTCTTAACCTAAGGTACCACTTTAGCTAATAGGGCCTCCCGCTGCCGCCGCACGATTTCAGTTCTCACCCTGAAGCAAAGTTCTTAACCCGAGGTACTATTTCTGGGTTAGCGGAGTCTGTAACCTGAAGCCTCTGTAACCTGAAGCCTCTGTAACCCGGGGTACCACTGTACAGAGCACAATGGAAATTAACAGACAATGATTAAATACCTTTCAAAGGGGTGGAGTCTTCTTATAAGGCGAGATCGTTCACGGCAGACTAAGGACAGGCAATTCTGTTTCTCATATTTTCCTGTTTTAACTTTAGTTCTCTACAGTCCCACAACATTTTTGGAAAAACCCTTACGAAAATTCACCAACATTTTAGGGCTAATTTCTCCTAAATATACATGTTAGCATTCATTTTTGCCCAATATACACCATGCATTTCTATATAATCCTTTCACTAGCATGCATTTTATACACATTTTACCGTATCTGGTGCATCTGTTGTACACATTTCCTGGTTGGAGAAACAAATTACAGAATTCATAGAAGGCAGACTTAGCAAAATTTGCACCCTCATCCTCTCTGCTTGGAAAGTCCCCTGGCCAAAGTTCTGTGCACATAAAGTCTGGATGCCACCCAATCTGTGGATTCTGTTAATTCCATGCAACTGAAATATGCAGATAGGTTATAACTCCTGAGTGAAGGGCATGTTTTGTGAACTAGAAACTCAGTTTATTTTGCCACTTGTAATATGCTGTACTGTTTTTCACTATAAGTTATTTGGTTCTACTTTTATTCCATTTCCCGCCCTGTTGATCAGTTTAATTTTCAGAAGATGGAAATAGAACTTCTAATATCTTTCTTTATTTCCATGTATTGAACAGTGAGGCAGAATTGTGCTGGAGTATTCAGTTTTAAACCCATGGCACTTACCTTTTCTTGTTTAAAAGGAAATCAATACAGCGCAGCTTTGTGCTAAGAGCTTCCCCTTTAGCAGAGGAATGTGTGCATGTATATATATATATATATATATATATATATATATATATATATATATATATATAATATTTGACTAATTATACTTTACATTTTTAGGCTGCTACTGGGGGAGGGGAGAAACTCCTTTAATGGTTTTAATTATCATTTTTGTGTGAAAAAAATAATCTTGGGAATTTCCTTCATAGATTATATAACTTTTGGCTAACTTAGTTATATTGTTGTGTGATAATTGACGACCTAGCTAAATCAAGGCAATTGATTTATCTCCACCATATTCTCCCATCCCCACACCAAGCAAAAAACAGCAGCACCTCATATTCCACGGAAATCAATACCCTGGTTTTTTTGTTTTTGTTTTTTTTAAAAAACATGGTTCCCACAATTGCCATGCAATTTATTGTGAAGTAGGATGGTGTTCCTCACCAGCACACATACACTCCAAACTTTTCCATACAAGTTTCATAGAATCATAGACTCATGGAAGGGACCCCGATGATCATCTAGTCCAACCCCATGCAATGCAAGAATCTCAACTGAAGCATCAATGACCACCCAACCTCTGCTTAAAAACCTCCAGTGAAGGAAGCAGCTAGGTTGCCTGCCGCTTGTAAAGCAATATGAAGGGCAATAAAGCAAATCACAATAAAACAAGATATACCCTGTATATATCAAAATGAATCTGTGGGTGGGGGGCTACTTAGTGCTCACAGCTGCATTTGAAATAATCAGAGGACCCTCTTTGCGCGCTTGTGAAGGTGGCCTGAGGTGTATTACTCTCCAATGGCGTTGCTTTCTTCTATTATTTTGTGGTTTGGAGTGGGGATAAAGCTCCCCCTCTTCTAGCCATAGGAGTGGAACTGGCTAGGTCTGGAAGTGGAGCTGAGTTTCCCCTCTCCTGCCCCTTAAGCCAGGTGGGGAGTGGGGCTGGCTTAATATACTATAGTAAAAAAACAACAACAACCCTTTAGAATTATTTTTTTAAGGCATGCTTTGTTGTGATATTAGCTTTCTTGTGGTGGTCTGGAACTGAGCCCGCAATATCTCCGAGGTATGCCTGTAGTGGTTAGAGCAGGGGTCAGCAAACTTTTTCAGCAGGGGGCCGGTCCCCTGTCCCTCAGACCTCGTGCGGGGCCGGACTGTATTTTGAAAAAAAATATGAATGAATTCCTATGCCCCACAAATAACCCAGAGACACATTTTAAATAAAAGGACACATTCTACTCATGTAAAAACACCAGACAGGCCCCACAAATAACCCAGAGATGCTTTTAAATAAAAGGACACATTCTACTCATGTAAAAACATGCTGATTCCCGGACCTTCCGGGGGCCGGATTTAGAAGGCGATTGGGCCGCATTCGGCCCCCGGGCCTTAGTTTGGGGACCATGGGTTAGAGAGTCCCAGGTTGAAATCTCCATTGCCATGAAGCTGACTAGGCCATGGGCCAATCATTATCTCTCAGCCTTGCCAACTTACAGGGTTCTTATGAAATAACGTTGGAGAAAAGAAGGGCAAACTAATAAGTCCTTAATCCTTAATAATCCTTAAATTGTTTCTTGAACCATATTGGCAGTTTTCTTATGACACTGTAGTTTGGGAATTACAAGCATAAACAATAGCAGATCTGTTGTGCTGAATGTTCAGAGGTTCCACACCCATAATGTCTAGGGTGGAATGCCCTTCAGGTTCATCCTTCTTGTTGAAACCAGTGCTTTCAGTAGGAATTGACCTGATGAATATTTTGAAACAAAACTCTAGAGCATGGGTAGGCAAACTAAGGCCCGCGGGCCAGATCAGACCCCATTGCCTTCTGGATCCAGCCCATGGATGGTCCGGGAATCACCACGTGGATCGCCAGAGTGCGTGTTCTTTCCCTCTCCCTCATACAGCGATGGTGCCGGTGCCTCCTCCCTCCTTCCTCCTGGCTTCTCCCCGCCCTGCCTAGAGGAGGAAGGGGGCTGGGCTTTGTTGGTGCCAGCAGCATCAGTTCTCAAGCAGCCGCCATTTAAAGCAGCCCCTCTCCAAAGCCCTTTCATGTGCTGCTCATCGTTCCACCGCCGCCAGCCCCTGCTGCTCACAAGACACAGGTAAGCAGCCACTGGGGCTCTTGCATCACACACCCCCAAATATAGTCAGGTCCCCCCACAAGGTCTGAGGGACAGTGGACCAGCCCCCTGCTCTAGAGTGTGTGTGCTCCCAAACTGTTGCTATTTCCAGGTGCAGTTAAATCACACACCAGCAAATTCACGTTGTACAACTAAAATTGATAGAGCACTCTCACACAACAAACCTGCTTTCCCCCAAAGAACATGCTTTCTGCTATCTAGAAAATGTTGGGAAAATGCACTGGAAAATGCACTTTGAGGTGTGAAATAACAATTGTTTGCTGTAACATTCTATAACCTCTCCACAAACAATTCAGAATGAATGTTCAATAAATAACCAAAGTGGTTTCTGCAAAGGAATCAGGCTGAATGCTGAATAAGCAGGTTTTCTGTAAGCAACTTGCATAAGTGTTCACCTTTTTAGTTTCTGATCACTACCATTGAATCCTTTACCAGTTGCTTTTGCTGTTCTTCATGAATGTTTTTGTTTTTTTAAAAGAAAAAATATTATCAAATGATCTTATTGCTGGAATAATCCCATGAACAATCAGATGGGTCTTGACAATGTGTCCTGAATACGCACCCCCCCCCCATTCCTAGTCAGTAGCTGTGTGGCTGAAATACAAAGGATTTCTCAATTTGTGTGAACATGTAGTATTATCTCTCTATAGCCAAAGCAAGTACCGCAACTCTCCAACAGTTTGACATCACCCCTGAAGGCGCACTCTTCCACAGATGGATGCCAACAACAAAATCTCAGGATAACTTCTACAAGGCAATAACCCCAGCAGATGGAATGTATGACTGAGACTACTCAGACACATGTCCCCCTGAGCTCAATCAGAATTTATCCCACTTGCACAGGCTGGAGCGAGGGATTGCCTTGGCAAGTGCCTTTAGGAATACTGTTCCATGAGCCATGCCTCCCATATATAGCTTGCAGACTGGATGAGGAGTTGTATCCTGCACTCCACATGTGGCATTCTAATATGCAGCTTAGAGGGGCAACATGTAGATTTGTGTACCGGTACTGGAGCTAAGTCAAATCAGGATACTTAAACAATAGTGTACTTGTGCCTCAGATGAGCAAACTTTACTATTGACTTCAGTAGTTCCCGATTATTCTATTAACTTAACTGGCAACTTGTGATTGGCAGTCCTTGATGTATTTTTGAAGTTGCAGTACAATAAAGTATGTTTTGTCCTGGAATTTTTTTTTATCCCAGACAGACACACTTACTAGAGAATGAGTCCCACTGAACTCAGAGTTACTTTTGCATAAATGTGCTAAAAAAATACAACACCAGTCTCACAAAGCCATATTTTCTTGAAGATTGATGGAAGCCATCTTTGGAAAGACTTGTGCTATGGGTTCATTCATAAACCCTAAAGTTTGTTTAGCGAAAGTTAACTTTGGTCATTTCTCTTATTTGAAACCCTACAATAATAACATCACCCACTAGATGCCCTTGACTTCTGTGGTCTCTCACACATTCAAAAATAGCACACAAACTCCATTTTATTTTTTAATAGAATTGAAGTCCTTGCAGTTTCTAGAATTGGTTCTTGCAGATAGCTATGCATCATTTCAGCAATTAATTGCTTATTAAATTCTTGCTTGGGAGTGGGATGCGAGGATAGTATGTGGCAGACCCAAGAAGTCTAACATTTGTGTTATTAATGGACTGCATATTGCTCAAGAGTGGAGAGCAGTGATTTTGAACTGGAATCACATTTGCTAACTCAGGCATGTCCTGAAATGAGGGTAAGAGACCAATCTTGAAGCACAGACATCGGACAGATTTTTATTTTATTTTTGCAATTAGGACAGGACACAGATATCTTTTAGGAAGCTGCCATCATCTAAAATTGTTGCAGTTCACCTTCACATAAACTATCTGGGGAATTTCAAGAGAATCAATAAATTCCTTTATTTGTCCCACAGCCAAAGTGAAGACTCAACAAGAAGAAGAAGAGGAGTTTGGATTTGATATCCTGCTTTATCACTACCCTAAGGACTCTCAAAGCGGCTCACAATCTCCTTTCCCTTCCTCCCTCACAACAAACACTCTGTGAGGTGAGTGAGGCTGAGAGACTTCAGAGAAGTGTGACTAGCCCAAGGTCACCCAGCAGCTGCATGTGGAAGAGCAGGGATGCGAACCCGATTCACCAGATTACGAGTCCACTGCTCTTAACCACTACACCACACTGGGTCTCACGCTACACTGGCAGGTGTAACCTGCGCAGGCAGGTTATCTGAAGAAGTCTGCATGCATGCACGAAAGCTCATACCAATGACAAACCTAGTTTGTCTCTAAGGTGCTGCTGGAAGGATTTTTTTTGTTTTGTTTAGGCAACGAGGAAGTATCTCCTGATGGCAGAAAAAGGCAAAACCAACCCCAGATCAGATTCTATCACCCAAGCTGGCATGATGGGAGGCAAAAGTTCGATCTCCTTTAAATGGAAGCACTGGTTGTGCCTGACATGACCAGTCCCAGCCACTCCATGCTTCACCATTCAGCAAGTGGCACCAGTTAGGCCAGTGTTTCTCAACCTTTTTTGGGCCACGGCACACTTGTTCCGTGAAAAAAATCACGAGGCACACCACCATTAAAAAAGTTAAAAAAATTAACTCTGTGCCGCCCTATATTATAATTATGACTGTAAGAAACACTTGCCAAATATTGCTTTCTGGCGGGTCAGTGTTGTGTATTGGCGGCCGCCAGGCTCGTTTGCACCGAGCTCTGGGAAAGAGGAGGAGAAATATTGCTTTCCGGCGGGTCAGCATTGCATATTGGCGGCCGCCAGGCACGTGACAATGCAAATCGCCCTTCTCGTCGCCGCACGTCGCGGCACACCAGCCAGCGTCTCGCGGCACACTAGTGTGCCGCGGAACAGTGGTTGAGAAACGCTGAGTTAGGCTATAAGACCACCACAGCAAGTAGCCCCTGAAGGCAGATGAAGCTAGGAAGTGACTCTCCACCCAAACACGCCTTCATGTGCCTACCAATACTCAATGTGCCTACCTTCATGTGCCTACCAAACACCCTATGCCTGTTTCTGTAATTGTTTTTAATTCTTAATTTTAAATTGTAGTATTCTGTAAGGTGGCCTAATAAAGCCCTAGAAGTGGAGCAGGTTGTGTCCCAAGACTGCAATGCTCTGCTGTGCCCTCCTGTTCCGGGTATATGTCCCTGACTTCAGTGAAGCTTATTTCTGAATAAATAAGGTTTGCACAGGTACCAAACCTCTTTCTGGATCATTTCCTTTGTCAGCTGAGACTGGGGATGGCGCCAACTCTGAATTTCACTTTATGGTCAACGTAAGATGTCATTTCTGATTTCCCCGAATTTAGGCAATGTTACCCAACTGAGATGCCATCAAATCCTAATTAACTTCAGCATGACGGCATTAAATTAGAGAACTCTGGCAAGCAAGAAAGACAGAAGTGAGGTGATAATCCATGGCTCAAATCAAAGGTGGTGCCAATTAATGAATGCAAGCTCTGGCAGCCAGTCCACTCATTCTCTGGGTTTCCTATTAATTGAGATATCCTTACTGTAACTTCTCTTCAGCAATAATTAGGGAGGAGACTGTTAGAACGCTGTGGAGAGGAGAGAAAGTACAACTAGGAATACCATGGCATCATTTCCAGGCATCCTTTTTGAATATATAATTTGCTCATTTTCACTAGAACTCTTCAATTGTTCTTTATGGAAATAGGTTTCTGGAAATTCCATTGAGAAATGCTGTACCATTCCCAAGGTCATTTTTTTTAAATATTATTATTATTATTATTATTATTATTATTATTATTATTATACCCTGCCCATCTGACTGGGTGACCCCAGCTACTCTGGGTGGTTCCCAACATATATAAAAACATAATAAAACAGCCTCTGTCAATTTTGCATAATTCATGTCTACGTTATTATTATTACAGTGGTGCCTCGCCTTACAAATTTAATCTGTTCCAAAGGCGCCTTCGTAGGTCGAAAAATTCGTAAGTCGAAAAACACCATTGGAAACGCGATTTCCCATAGGAATGCATTGGAAACGGCAAAATTCGTAAGTCGAAGCAACCCTATCTAAAAATTCATAAATCGAAAAATCCCTATCTAAAACCGCCGCAGTTTCCTTTCGGATGTCGAGACATTCATAAGCGCGCTGCCATTAGCCCCATTCGTAAGTCGAAAAATTCGGTTGTCAAGTCATTCGTAAGTCGATGTACTTCAAATGCATTTCAAATGCATTTCCAAAAGCTTTTTCTGATGAGAAGTGGATTACAAAATTCAGAGGCATGTGAAATCTGAAGAATAATCACACGACAATCTGCATTAATTTGGGAGGTGCACATTAGGTCAGTTTCCTTTTTTAAAAAAAGTGAAATGAAATGAAAATCACCTCCATCCCTAGGATAAACCTATGTGGACGGATAGGTGCAATCAGTCTAATCCCACGTCCAATATATAGCCTAGATTGGAAGCCCCATCTGTGTGACACATTTCAAGCACTAGGATGCAACAGTTGTGGCTTCTGCCAAAGAATGCTGGAAAGTGCATTGAGTTAAGGGTGTTGAGAATTGTTAGGAGACCCCCTTCAATTCCCCCCACCATACACCTACAATTCCCAGAGTTCCCAGGAAACCACTCTTGAAAATTTAGCTCTGTGAGGAGAGCAGAGGTCTTTTAACAACTCTCAACACCCTTAATAGTTCTCATTAATTGGAGAGGGAGCTATGGCAGTTTAATGAGTACATGAGATTACATGAGTACATGTAAATTACATGCAAAGTACAGACCAGCAACTAATGCCACCCAAAAAATTCCAGGAAATCCCTAGTCCCAAGTAAAGCTAAAGGTAAAGGGAGCCTTGACCAGTAGGTCCAGTCGTGACCGACTCTGGGGTTGCAGCGCTCATCTCGCGCTATTGGCCAAGGGAGCCGGCGTACATCTTCCAGGTCATGTGGCCAGCATGACAAAGCCGCTTCTGGCAAACCAGAGCACACAGAAACGGTGTTTACCTTCCCGCTATTTATCTACTTGCAGTTTAACGTGCTTTCAAACTGCTAGGTTGGCAGGAGCTGGGACCGAGCAATGGGAGCTCACCCCGTCGCAGGGATTCGAACCACCAACCTTCTGATCGGAAAGCCCTAGGTTCTGTGGTGTCACCCGCGTCCCAAGTACAGCAGCAGAAAATTGCTGCTCTGGCCCCATTTTCACAGAGGAAGAATATTTTCACCCACGAAACTGGGTTGGGGGATTAACATTTGAAGTCAGCTTCCCTAGCTGCAGGTGTATAACTGAGTGTCTCAAGGTTCATAGATTTTTGTCTTTAGCATTCTGTTTACAACGGAATAAATTTCCCCCTAAAACCATGTATGCATTCCTGGAGTTGTATCAGAACTGACATGCTTTTTGAGCAGCCGGCAAATCTGAAAGCACAGTTTCCTAAAAAAAACCCAAAAACATGTTATTTTGCTTCGGAATGGGAAGTAATAGACTGCAACCATCCTTGTGACAAGAAAACAACAAACCACCAGATCTTTCACCTGGTTTTACAAAGTGATGCTTCACACAAAATTTACATTGGAATAAAGAAATTGAGAAGACCCGCCATACAGAAATGGGAAAGAGGCTCCAAGGTGCTTGGTTATAAATGCTGGGCTCTGTGTTAGGCTTTCATAAAGTGCTGCATCCATGTTTTGGGTTTGGGGAGTGGGTGCAGCTCAGCAATACAGCACTTCCTTTTCATGTAAAAGTGGAAACCTATGTGGAATTTTACTCTGCTTTTATATGTTTTTAGAAACAGAGCTCCTTATTCAGATCTCTGAAAAGACTCACAACAAAAGCTGAGTGCAAAGGCAAACATGTAAAACAGCAATATCCTGTCTTGTTCATATACAGATCATATTATTTTTGAGTAGGGAGTCCATCTATTCCATGGGTAGGCAAACTAAGGCCCGGGGGCCGGATCCAGCCCAATTGCCTTCTAAATCCAGCCCACGGACGGTCCGGGAATCAGCGTGTTTTTGCATGACTAGAATGCGTCCTTTTATTTAAAATGCATCTCTGGGTTATTTGTGGGGCCCGCCTGGTGTTTTTACATGAGTAGAATGTATGTTTTTATTTAAAATGCATCTCTGGGTTATTTGTGGGGCATAGGAATTTGTTCATTTGTTTATTTTTCAAAATATAGTCTGGCCACCCACAAGTTCGGAAGGACAGTGGACCGGCCCCCTGCTGAAAAAGATTGCTGACCCCTGATTTTCTATTCCAAACCCCTGCAATGCAGTAATCATAGTTACAGAATCCTGAGATTAAGAGTTTCTTGGGATGAATCTACACAGGGTGTGTGGGGGGGAGATGCTATAAAGCCATAAATTAAATTGTTATAACAAAAGGGGATAAGCGCTATGTAAAAAAAAAAATTTTTTTTGCTCTCCAGTGCCATCTGGTGTTGCATCTTTATAACACATTCAAAGCCCTGTGTTTTTATTAATGCAGCCATTACTCTACTGACTGAACTATCCCAGTGTTTGGGTGGCAGTTTCCTTAGGAGGCCTGGTCTCCTAACACATTACACCACACAGTCTCTCATCAGTGTGAAATTCTTATATATGCATTAGGCTACAATTCTAACTGTTTGCCTATAAGTAAGCACCAATGAATTCAATGGGAAGTAATTCTGAGTAGTCGTTGTTAAGGCTGCAGCCTAAGATGCTATTTTTGTAAAGAAAAAAAGAAAAGAAAAAAGGGTGGTGTTGGGGACTTAAGCAACGTTAATATTTGACAAATCCACCCAAAATCAGTGAAACTCACAACCGAGGCTGGAAATCTCATCTGACAACCCAAACTTTCCTCATACTGCTTAAAAGCTGCTTTTCTGCATTGAAGTCAGGTTAAAAAAACGCTGTATATTTTTGTAGCTAAATTATAGTAACAAGTGCTCCAGTTTTTGATAAAACCCACTACGCACAAGATTTAGGATTACTAAAATGTAACCTAAATCCTTTCTCTTGCTGCTGTGTGCAATTGAAGATAAGTGTTAGGGTGAATAGGCTAATAATGTCCTGGAATCTCCTATGGATAATTGAGCACATCTCTAATTTTATTGCAACTTTCCCCCCCTGGTTCAGTTGACATGAAACAGTAAGAAAGGCATTTGCTACCACTGTGTTTAATTGTTTTATGATATGATGCCACAACTTCGCCTTTCTGCAAAAGAAAATTAATCAATATTAGGCCATACTCACCCTGTGTGGGTGATCTTGTTTTTAATAGATTGTTGCTGAAGAAATTTTCCCCATAATGTTCAGAATCAGTGGAATTAGCAATGGAAATGACCTAATTGGGTCACTGAACTCATTTTGTTGTCAGCGGCGGATTATTCCCTGGTGTATATTCCCTCATGCCCTTTCCTAATTATAATGGGATTTCTACAATTCTAGAAAAATAATTAAATGAGTGCAAATATTAACAGCCAGCTTTCTTAATGTTATTAATCTTCATGATCACAAGCAGGACAAAATGCCTCATCATTCCCACGACTGAAATAAGTGGAAAGCACACAATGGATGTGATTAAAGTTAGGGTTATAGGGTGGCGGAATGGGGTTGGGGGTAGAAAATTCAGAACCATCATTTTGGAGCTTCCATTCAAAGGGATTTTTTAAAAAATGTGATTACAAATCCTTTTATCTGTGTCCTTGAGCAAAAGATAAACCACACTTCAGAAGTGATGGTGTACTTATTTAATTGATTTTTGTTTTGCTCAAATGGTTTCCGTGTTTTCTTGCACTGTATGACTATATATATATATATATATATATATATATATATATATATACTGATATAACAGCAAACATACATTGGGATTGTGCCTGCTTTGCAGACTGCTTGCATCTGGAAAATGGCCAAGAAATTTTGCTAATTTTATCAATGTAAGATAACTGATCGCTGAAGAATTGATGCTTTTGAATTATGGTGCTGGAGGAGACTCTTGAGAGTCCCATGGACTGCAAGAAGATCAAACCTATCCATTCTTAAGGAAATCAGCCCTGAGTGCTCACTGGAAGGACAGATTGTGAAGCTGAGGCTCCAATACTTTGGCCACCTCATGAGAAGAGAAGAATCCTTGGAAAAGACCCTGATGTTGGGAGAGATTGAGGGCACTAGGAGAAGGTGACGACAGAGGACAAGATGGTTGGACAGTGTTCTCGAAGCTACGAACATGAGTTTGACCAAACTGCGGGAGGCAGTGCAAGACAGGAGTGCCTGGCGTGCTATGGTCCATGGGGTCACGAAGAGTCGGACACGACTAAACGACTAAACAACAACAAGATAACTATGGAAGGGCTATGAATAACTAAGGCCCCAAATATCTGAAAGACTGCTTCCTTCCCTACAGACCATCTCAGATGTTAAGATCAGTAGAGGGGACCTTCTTGGTAGTTCCACCACCCTCAGAGGTTTAGGAAGAGGTTGCCCAGGAGAGGCTATTCTCTAAGCTTTGAAACACCCGCTTTGCAGAGCTACATCTGGCACCTTCATTACATAAATTTTTGCTGCATGCTGAAGATGTATCTATGTTAAGATCCTCTCTATTGTTTTAATTTTTTTGTACCTAAAATGAAAACGAGATGAAATAAATATTTAAGACTTAAGGTAAGTAGAACTCTACCCCAAAACTGAAAGTTTCAGATAAGTTTTTCTTGTCCCACTCTGAACCTGACCCCCTCCCTAATTATGGATTGGTTTTGGTTTTTTTCCTTGTTCTGGAAAAAACAACAACCTCCAGGCAGCCCAATTGTTATTCTGTTTTCCTTACATATTTACCACTTTGTGTGTAACAGAAAGCAGGTTTTCCACCCAAGGTTATTGCTTGCTATTCAAGCCATCATTGGGAATTTAACAGCACAAGTGACATTGCAAGGAGCACAATACATATAGGTTGTTAACCGGCACGCGGTAGTCATTACATCTCCGTTACAAAGAAAAATAGGGACCTAAATTGAAGATCAAACATGTTCTGGAGTCGCAGGAGGAAGAATGATGGCAAAGTCTAAGGACACTTTTTGTGGCTGCTGTGCATCATCACACGTAGGATTTTCAATAAGTTTCTAGCAACAGGTTTAAGCTAATATATTGCACTTATTGTGAATGGGTGACAATAACAGCAACCTTCTTTCCATTCTCTTGAGTTGTCATACATTAAAAGAAGTTTGGAGCAGCATATGTAGACTATGGACTAGGCAATCTATAAAGCTATAAAGCATTGTTTCACTCCTCTGTTCTCATAAAATGGTAAGGCTGGCAAACTTGAAGGCTCTACATTTTCTCTGGGTATAACTATGACTTGATAAGTGCTGAAGAGTCCAGGGACTCTTGGGACTCGTGGGACGAATTAAATTCGTCTTGCGAGGCACCACTGTATATGTGAACAACATTTGAAAAATTGAATAGTTCTTCTAGACCTATACATTGAATGCCAGGGATTGCCAAAATAAATTTCTTTTACAGTGAAATTGAACAGATAGCACATAAAAATCAGTTTAAAACAACAAAAACAAAACAAAACAAAAACAAAAAAACCACTGTTCAAGGCAGTTGTGGTTATAGTACTGCAGGGCATAGTGTAGGTGCTTGCTTCTAAGTGAGGTCTGGATGTGTTTAAACACACCAACCACATAAGTTATTTTTGGTTTCAGAGACTATTACAGTGTGGTGAAATAGTTGCTAGTATTTTACATGCAAATCAACCAGCCTCCCGACTCTAGCTCAGAAAACCTCCAGTTTGTTTGCTTGCTTAATAAAGGTTGTTTTAACCTTTTCACGTTGTGAACCGCTGCCAAACTCCTAAACATCAAAGGCACTGTGGGAGTTCTAGTTTCAATGAAATATTAGCAGGTAGGTTCAACTGTAATGCCATAATAACATGGGTATATCTAATCCAAAGGCTGCTGAATAAAAGTTGAATTAGATCGAGTACATTTTGGGAAAGTTAGCTAATTTGGAACTTTTAATGAGATTGGCAAGGGTAGTCTGGGTTAAGAAATATATAAGGTTTGTCAAATAAACCAAGCCAGTTTTGAAAGCTATGCTCTGCAATATCGAAGAGAGGCTCATTGATAGTGTCTGTGATGTATCCAAATGTCAAAAAATGCATAATTTATGAATCCATCTTTTATTATGCCTTCCTCCCCATCTCAGATATCCTGAAATGACCACATCCTTTTTTGTAGAATTATTCTCTCTCTATAGTGGACTGTAAATTTAATGTGTAAACAGGTGGTTTTCAATATGTATTGGCATCTAGTCAGAGGCAGAGATGAAGACTTTCGTTTTGTGCCACGAAAGCAGAAGCACAATCTAAAACTAGATGCAATGGTCAGCCAAAGGTTGACTTAATGCAGGGGGTCAGCAACCTTTTTTTAGCCGTGGGCCGGTCCACTGTCCCTCAGACCATGTGGTGGGCCAGATTATATTTTGAAAAAAAATATGAACAAATTCCTATGCCCCAGAAATTAACCCAGAGATGCATTTTAAATAAAAGCACACCTTCTACTCATGTAGAAACACACTGATTCCTGGACCATCCGCGGGGCCGGATTGAGAAGGCGATGGGGCCATATCCGGCCCACAGGCCTGAGGTTTCCTACCCTGAAGTCCATGTTTTGTTCAATGGATACAGCTAATGACGATGACGAACGCTGCAACACAACTTAGAGGAAAAGCCCAAGGCTAAACCTCCTCTTCCCTTAAACCTTACAAATTTAAGAAATTTGCCCACTAGCCAATTACTGATGTATAAAATGCCCTTCATCCCAAATTGGATTTCATGGCAGCACGCAAGCAAATTTCAATCACAAGTATGTTGAAACACAAACCAACAATATAATAAAATTAGGAGAAATGGGAGTAAGCAGGATATGTCTCAGGCATCCAGTCGCTTACTTTAAATGCACACGTGACCTGGATAAATGAATTCCCTTTTCACCTATTCATCCTTTACCTGAGTTGCTAAGTGTACAAAGAATGAAATTGCCCCATCATTTTATCGGCTAAGGATGCTGTTTTATTTGAGTTACAGTAGCTCCTGCCAACCTAGCAGTTCGAAAGCACGTCAAAGTGCAAGTAGATAAATAGGTACCGCTACAGCGGGAAGGTAAACGGCGTTTCCGTGTGCTGCTCTGGTTCACCAGAAGTGGCTTTGTCATGCTGGCCACATGACTTGGAAGCTGTAGGCCGGCTCCCTTGGCCAATAACGCGAGATGAGTGCTGCAACCCCAGAGTCGGTCACGACTGAACCTAATGGTCAGGGGTCCCTTTACCTTTACCTTTTAGCTAACCATTTGGGGATGGGCACTGGCAGAGGGAGAGGAGTGCGGGGGGAGCGCACCGCCCCTGGCAGCACTATCCCGGTGGGGTGCTATCGTGGCTATAATGTGCCCTTGGATGAGTTGGAAATAAAAGTGGTTGTTGTTGGCATCTGTCTGTCTTGGGAAGAGTGCACCTTTAGGGGTGTAGTCAAACCACTGGAGAGTTACAGCGCATGCTGTGGCTGTAGAGACCAATACAGGAGAGACATATTTCATTGCAGCTGGGGCAGATGAAGTCATCCAGTTGTGCTGATGCAGGTGGGCCATTGTGCTTCTTCTTTCTGTGCTGTTCCCGGCAGGAGGATAATAATAGGCTGGCAATGAACACAACTGGGAGTTTCCTTAATGGAGAAGCAGACCCTAAGAGCTGTTTGCAAAAACGTAAGAAAAAAAATAAACAGAATGATAAACAATTAATGTAGGTGTTATTTAGAATCATAGAATTGTAGAGTTGGAAGAGACCACAAGGGCCATCCAACCCCCTGCCAAGCAGGAAACACCATCAAAGCATTCCTGACAGGTGGCTGCCAAGCTTCCGCTTAAAGACCTCCAAAGAAGGAGACTCCACCACACTCCTTGGCAGCAAATTCCACTGTCAAACAGCTCTTACTGTCAGGAAGTTCTTCCTAATGTTGAGGTGGAATCTTCTTTCTTGTAGCTTGAATCCATTGCTCCGTGTCTGCTTCTCTGGAGCAGCATAAAACAACCTTTCACCCTCTTCTATATGACATCCTTTTATATATTTGAACATGGCTATCATATCACCCCTTAACCTTCTCTTCTCCAGGCTAAATATGTCCAGCTCCCTAAGCCGTTCCTCATAAGGCATCGTTTCCAGGCCTTTGACCATTTTGGTTGCGCTCCTCTGGACACGTTCCAGATGTCAGTATCCTTCTTGAACTGTGGTGCCCAGAACTGGACACAGTACTCCAGGTGAGGTCTGACAGTGGTACTATTACTTCCCTTGATCTAGATGCTATACTCCTATTGATGCAGTCCAGAATTGCATTTGCTTTTTTAGCTGCTGCATCACTGCATCACACTATTTACAATCATCACACTGCATCACAATATTTACAATCATACTATACAAAGTATCACTGTGGTGATAATATGAACCATAAACAACCAAAACCACCACACACTGGCTAGCCAGTGTGTGGTGGTTTTGGTTGTTTATGGTTATTTACAGTCATACCTCGGGTTGTGAACGCTACGGATTATGCATTTTCGTGTTGCGCACCGAACCCAGAAGTACCGGAATGGGTTACTTCTGGGTTTCGGCGCTCGCGCATGCGCATAAACACAATACAACATAATGTGCATGCACAGAAGCGCCGAATCACATCCCGCGCATGCGCAGACGCGGCGCTGCGGGTTGCAAACACTGCGGGTTGTGAACGCACCTCCCGCACGGATCGTGTTTGTGACCCGAAGTATGACTATACTGAAAACGAGAAAGGGGTTAGAATAAAAAAGAAACAACGGAAAGGAATCGTGAAAATTCCTACAACTGAATCGAGGGAGGGGGAAAAGTGAGGTCTGTTGGAAGCTTGCAAAGATCCTTCCCAAAAAAACACTGTGATTGGAGTGCCCTGGGAATGTAATTTGTTGTAACCGAATGCTCGACTTGTCCACCGAAACAAAGGAGCCTCTATTTCTCCATCTCTCCTATTCCTCCCCAGTTTTGCTCAGTGTATTTGCCTAGTTAGCTCTGTTTTGCTGTTTAAAAATGGCAATTGCCATTTTGCTTCAGATGACAAAATTCAGTGGGGCTTTTGCACAGAGCGGCTTGGTATTTCAGGGAGTCCCTGGTATGACTTGAGACACCTGATTAATGGTGCAATTTGACTCAGGTATATGAACACCTCACCCAAAGCACCCTTCACCTCACAATTCAGGCAGAACACATTGCAAATGCACAGCTCTTGTAAATCTCTCTTTATAGAACAATCCTGTAGAGCAAGCGAATATTATTATCCCCACATTGCAGATGGTGGGCTGAAGCTGAGAGTGAGTGGGTTGTCTAAGAACTGCTCTTGGATTTGTTGCAGAAGCAAGGCTTAACCCACAGATGTCTTGATTTGTAAATGGGTCTCTTAGCCACAATGCCACTCCAACTCTCTAAAGCACTGAGGCTTTAAAATGAACTCCTTCCATCAGTACAAAGTGAATACTTTTCCAAAAGCAGGTAGACATTGCTAGATCCATGCTATTTTGAATTTGTAGTACACAGCAGGAAGCACAAGACACCATTATGTTCTGAAAACACATTAAAATACACAAGCTCGCCTGATCTTCACGGGGTTAAACATCATTGGTTTGCCACAAGAAGCTGATTAACAACCCTAGTGGATCATCCCAGCTTTGAAAACAAGGTGTATACACACGTGATTCCTCGTTTTATCTAAATACATCCAACTATTCTACAAGCTCAGAAGGATTTCTTTCTTTTGGTTTCTTTATTACTTGGTAACACAACATGCCCCTAGGAGTACAATCTGATTTTTTTATTTTTGGATGAGCCCCTGTGCTATGTGCTCATTGATAGAAGGATTCCCTTCTATCAATTCGAAATCAGATACAAAATTTGCAGTGTCCCAAACTGGGCATTTGGATATAATGGGGGAAGGAGTTGGACAAAATGTGGATAATTTGGGAATATGAATATTTCTGTAGTGCCTAATGGAAATACCCTGTATGAAGCGACTAGAGTTTGATGGGGACATAGACATTATTGAGTCTCTCTAATAGGGATGCTTGAATAATTTGTTCCTTGCAAATTCTGATGGGAGCAGACTTGTTCCACACCTCTTGAACTAATGTACAAATCAGAAATTAGTCTTCCAATCTGACACTTTTCTGAACTTTGTGAAATGCTCACAGCTCAAAAATGTACCAAAATACACCAGAGAGTTATTTTTTATTTTTTAAAAAAGATATAATACATTTTGAAATGGGAAAATCTATGTTCAAATGTATGCATTTAAATGCCAATATTTAAATACCAATGTTCACATGGTGTTCTTTTTTAATAAGGGAATGGGGCAGAACAGATTATATTGAACTAAGTTATGTCCAGGTTAGACATGTTAAAAATAATGGTTCTAAGTTAGTCATGCCCATTGATTTCAGTGGATCTCTTTTAAGGAGGATTCAAATGATTTTTGAACCCAAATGATTTATGAACGAACACACGCAAAAAGTACACGAACCATTATTATTATTATTATTATTATTATTATTATTATTATTATTATTAATTAATATACCCCGCCCATCTGGCTGGGTTTCCCCAGCCACTCTGGGTGGCTTACAACAAAAAAATGAAATAAAACAATTAAACATTAAAAGCCTCCCTAAACAGGGCTGCCTTCAGGTGTCTTCTAAAAATCCGGTAGCTGTTTTTCTCTTTGACATCTGATGGGAGGGCGTTCCACAGGGCAGGTGCCACCACCGAGAAGGCCCTCTGCCTGGTTCCCTGCAACTTGGCTTCTTGCAACGAGGGAACCGTCAGAAGGCCCTCGGTACTGGACCTCAGTGTCCGGGCAGAACGATGGGGGTGGAGACGCTTCTTCAGGTATACTGGACCGAGGCCTAGTCTAACAGAAGTAGACTGTTGCATGTTTAGATCTTTAAACCTCACCCTATAAATAAATTCAGACAAGACTCAAATTTTTGGTTTGGTTTTTGGCAGAATTTCGACCACAACTTTATTGATTACATCAGGTGAGTGGTTGCATAGGCTCTGGTTCGACTAGCTCCCTGCAACCGTTGCAGGTAGCGCTGACCCAGGGTACCAACATAGGTCAGCCTAGGGTGAACACCCGGAAAGGCAGAAAACCGGGGACATGCTGTGTCCACCACCCAGATGTCCCCCTGGACTCAGGCATGGGCACAACCCTTCTCAAGTTTGACCAAACCATTGAGTCCCTGGATTCCTTTAACGGAATACCCTTCACATAGGGATGGTGAGCTGGGTTTCCCCATCCCTATCACCTGAACCAGAGCCTATCTGCAACCTTACAAGTTGTGATGATTTGCTATGCAGCAGGCGAAACCCAAATGGCACCAGCCAATCAGCCAAGTGGGGAAAATTCCTGCTGTTACAGATAACACATGACGGCATAGCAAGGTCAGGCACGCAAGCCCTAAAAATAGGGAGAGATGGCGGGTGTTCCGATCCACTGACCAAGAGAGGAAGCTCTGAGTCATGTGCATGGGCATATATAGGTCCCTTGATTGGTTTGGCTAGCGTCCCATTGGCCTGATTCTGCCCAGCATCAAGGGACCTACCAATAGGGTGTTGTGGCTATCCAATCGAACCCACCCACAACACAGGGTTCTGTTGCCAGGCCGCACCACAACACGTGCCCTCTTTGAGGGAGGACACAATATCTCTCCATCCTTCCTAATTACTCTCATGAAGTGCTGTCCTTCACCTCAGAGACACCAGTCCTAAAGGACCTTCATTGGCTCCCAGTGCATTTCTGAGCACAATTCAAAGTGTTGGTGCTGACCTTTAAAGCCCTAAATGGCCTTGGCCCAGTATACCTGAAGGAGCGTCTCCACCCGCATCTTTCAGCCTGGACACTGAGGTCCTCCTCTGAGGGCCTTCTGCTGCTGTGAATGGGGTGGGGGAATAAATAATAAAAGTATTATTATTATTATTATTATTATTATTATTACAACGATGACATCTACCATCTACAGTACATTCCTCCATCATCTCATTTACTTTCTGGATACAACATTAATCAACTTGTTTAGATACAACATCCACCTCCTCTCTCTGCATCCTAAAACTCATAAGCAAATGTTTTCACTGTCAGCACAAAATGCAGTTCAACTTTTCTAATAAATGTGCTGCACCTGGGGGCAACAATATCCTTTTGTATAAATCTGGGGGAAATCGCAAGTTTCCAAAGTTTCATTTCTGCCTTGATCTCCTTGAAAGTAACCCCCCCCCCCAAGACATCATTTACCAATGCTTTGCTATTTTCATGGAAACAACACTATTTTCTGAAAACTACTATCTGAAGAGTGGACATACTGTTACAGAGCCTTTCTTATATTCTGCTGTTAAAAAAATAAAGGGGAACTTTTTTTTTAATCCCACGATTGCAGAACTGAGCTGGAAAATGTGTAGGACAGTGGGTGGTGTAAAAGACCACAACATGTCAATATGATACGGTATTGGACTGATTATTGTGAATTAATTACATATACATTGGTCCTTTTCATAGGACCAACTTCTGGCAAGAGATTAGCCTTAGTCCTTTGGTCACCCTCCCTATATGTTTACTTTTAGGATGTCAATATGGCATAGGATAGCAGCAGAGGTCCGAGTACTGCTGTTGCCTCTATGTACACATGCTTGTATATTTGTTGGGTATGACTGACTGTCTACGCTGCATGTCTGTATTTAGGATACGCTGGTAATTATTATGGTCCGCATATGTTAGTTAGTTGCATTTATATTGCTGTTTAAGAGGATATCTAATTCTTATCTGTGCTGCTCTAAACTACAGAATGTTTTTAGTTTTTTTATTATTGACTGTGTTTTTTCTTATTGCATTTGACTTTCATTTGCAGTATTTTTAGGATGTTGTAAACAGCTTAGCCTTAGATATCCCCCCCCCCATATGAAGTGGTATATGAATCACCTTAATAAATAATATTCTTTCCCATACAACAGGAAATTCCCTCAGCTGATTGCAACCCATCAAGCTGGGGAAATCCATAAATTTCTTCCTTTTGCTGTCTTTCTAGGCTTACAAAATTCAGTGGGGCTGTCAAGAGCCTAACAGACCACAGTATTTGCATTAGGTCTGGTTGATCACAAGTTGTGCAGGCCCGCAGTTTAAACCAGGAGTGGGGGATCGTTTTTCAGCCTGGGTGTTTCATTCTCTTCTGGAAAATCCCACCTGTCAATGATGGGTGAGACCAGAGGAAAAAACAGCTGGGGATGTGGATGTAAAGTTTACCTTTGTACAGTGGACTAGTTTCTACTCATATTTACACACACCCCTTAACCTTCATCCAGACAAACAAGAGTTCAATGACCCAGTTCAGTCCTCCTCACCCTGAAAAAAAACCCACCCAGGTGCAAAGATAGGCGTGACCTGAGATGTGATCTGGAGTTTTGAGGTCCAGATATATCTGAGGTTCCCAATGCCTGCTCTAAACAGTTGAACACTTTGATGCAATATTCACATCCCCTGTGTTTTGGAGCAAAACAGATTTAAGGATAGATTAATAAAGAAAGGAATCTGAACGGAAAGGGCACAGGCACTCCTTTGTTTAGCAGTTAAACTTCCTGTCCCTTCGCCTGCCTTTTAATCAATCACCGCCATGCCGTCAGAACCCCAAAGTGTCTGGTCATCAAAAAAATGGCTTGTCTTTTGACTGTTGACAGCCATCAGCAACCGAAAAGAGGAAAGAGTGCATTTATTTAGAATTTGAAATCTCTATGCGTTGGTTAAGATCAAAGATGGAAGCTTGTCACCTGTCTGTCTAAAAAGGATAAACTCTGTATTTTTCCGCTCACGGGGCCATAATCATTTATATCAGATCTCTTCCCCTCCCAGTGTGGGGGGAGAAGGGAGAAAAGCCTTTAGAAATGAATGACAAGCAGATGGCATATCATTTTCCGAACTGGAGATTTTTGGATACTATTTGTCACTCACTGAACGGCGACAGCATGCCCCTTTTATTTATAGCACAGTGAATAGCCTGCACAGTTTGCTATCATTCCTGATACTCATAGGTTTATTGAATCTGGAACACATAAATTAGGACTGCTTGTCCTGCTGTGGGTTTTGGCTCAGAGCTTTCTAAACCTGCTCCCGTTGCAAGTGTGGACTTCTCTGGGCACCAGCTGCTGCCTCTCTTACCATTTGTGGTGCCCGCCAGTTGACATCAGCACAGAGGTTTTGATGTTAATGTGAGAACACACAGGTGTACATGGGGCCTCTCTAAGACACCCCGTTGTGGTTTATGAACCTGCTACAAGATTCCTGCTTTCATGGTCTGTGGTTGCTTCGATATACCACAATCTGGAGTTGTTCTAGTGCAGGTTGTAACAATTGCTCAATCAGCAGACTTGGCTGGGCAGCAGTGGCAACTCCTGAGAGACTTCAGATTACATTGCCAATCAGTAGTGGATCCGTTGGCATAAACTACCTCTCTGCCCTTTCCTGGCTCTATATAAAATATATTAACACCATAAAGTGATGTTCTGGTGCTTGATAAGAGAATAATAATACAGTGGTACCTCGGTTTATGAACACAATTGGTTCCGGAAGTCTGTTCATAAACTGAAGCGTTCATAAACTGAAGCGAACTATCCCATTGAAAGTAATGGAAAATGAATTAATCCGTTCCAGACAGTCCGCGGAGTACTTAAACTGAAGCGTTCATAAACTGAAGCGAACTTTCCCATTGAAAGTAATGGAAAGTGGATTAATCCATTCCAGACGGGTCCACGGAGTACTTAAACTGAAGCGTTCATAAACTGAAGCATGGGTGTAATTGGTTCCGGAAGTCTGTTCATAAACTGAAGCGTTCATAAACTGAAACGAACTTTCCCATTGAAAGTAATGGAAAGTGAATTAATCCGTTCCAGATGGGTCCACGGCGTTCATAAACCGAAAATTCATAAACCGAGGTGTTCATAAACCGAGGTTCCACTGTAATAATAATAATAATAATAATAATAATAATAATAATAATAATAATATATTTATTTATACCCCGCCCTCCCCAGTCAAAACCGGGCTCAGGGTGGCTCACACCAATGAAATTACAATAAAACATAAAAAGCAATTAATTAAAATACAGATTAAAATACAGTATTAAAATTTAAAATGCAGCCTCATTTTAAGTAGTCCATAAATCAAAGCCATGAGGGAGGAAAACACAGGGGTCAGACTAAGTCCAACCCAAAGGCCAGGCGGAACAGCTCTGTCTTGCAGGCCCTGCAGAAAGATGACAAATCCCGCAGGGCCCTGGTCTCCTGTGAAAGAGCGTTCCACCAAGTTGGGGCCAATACTGAAAAGGCCCTGGCCCTAGTAGAGGCCAATCTAGACACCTTATGGCTCGGGATCTCCAGAGTATTGTTGTATGTGGACCTTAAGGTCCTCCACGGGGCATACCAGGAGAGGTGGTCCCGTAGGTACGATGCCACATATCACACCAAACTCAAGAGCCCATGGCAATGAGTAAGTAACAGGAACAAGGTAGGGCTAGGGCAACAGAAAGGGTGGTGAATAGGGTCCCTCAACTTTGCTGTCCTATTCACATACCACAAGCCACTCCTCTTTTGTAATTTGGTGGAAATGAAGCCATGGACAAATAAGAACTGGTACTGAATATCACTTGTGTTGCTTATACTGGTGTGACTCACAATGGTGAACACTCTTAGCACCCCTGTCATCATTAAACCGAATCTCACTGCCCACCTGCCATTGTCATGAAGTCAATTGGGAGTGAGGACTGGAAGCATTGGGAACCACTTTCCTGTGGATTGATTTCACCACTTGTGGGTGTACATAAATATGACCTCAGCAGCATTAGTATACAGGTGAAACTTGGAAAATTAGAATATCATCGAAAAGTGCATTCCCCCCCCCAGTAATGCAACTTATTTTTATTTTTATTTTTACAAATGCTTTCTTTTGGAAATTCCACAAGTAATAAAACAAATAGTTACAATAATGCAAAAATAAACATCGCTATTACATTTCATTAATTACATTCCATTTATAATTGACCAGCCTAACGACAAATAATTACAGTTACAACAAATAAAGGCTTGAGATATCTTGCTTTGCATGTCATGCATCTATCTCATGTATTGGTTTCACCTTTTAAGTTGCATTACTGAAATAAATGCACTTTTCGATGATATTCTAATTTTCCGAGTTTCACCTGTATGTGAAAGGAAGGGAAGTCATTTTATCCATGTTCAGTGCTCCAATAAGAGTTAAATATTAGTGTTCATTGACCCTACAGATGTTAAGGTTATGTGATTTACTTGCATTCCAGAAACAATGCTTTTTTTGGTAGAAGCATAGATTTGTAGAGTCGGAAGAGACCCCAAGGGTCATCTAGTCCAACCCCCTGCAATGCAGGAATCTGAACTATTCCATCCATGACAGATGATCATCTGACATCTGCTTAAAAAGCTCCAGTGGAGGAGAGTCCACCACCTTTCAAGGGAGTCTGTTGCACTGTTGAACAGCTTTTACTGCCAGAACATTCTTCCTGATGTTTAGTCAGAATCTCCTTTCTTGTTTGTTTACTTTCAGTTGCACATCAGAACTAATCAGAACATGCTAATGACATTCTCAGTAAATTCATAGGATCCTCATCTATGCAGTAATGGGTGAGCAAGGCAATAAGGTCTCGGTCAGACCAGCAAGGAACCCCAGATGTCTTTATATAACACACGGAGAATTAACTGGCCTACTCTGGCATTTTTGTGCCAGATGCTGGATGATATTACTCCTTTCCTTGAATGCCTGCCATTTGGCTAGAGATGGATGGTCACACAAAGGCTAAAACCCACCTTGGCTACCTAAATTGCACCCCCCAGGCATCCAGTCAGCGACCTACTCCAGTCTCGATTCCTAACTGTCATGCAAACATATTTTTCTGTGGGAAACTCTAGTCTATCCCCATAAACCTGCAGCCTTTTGTTTGCTGTAAGTTCCCTTTATGTGGAGACTTAAAATTGATCACAGCTATTAGATGGATTGCAATGGCAAAATGTCTGTGAGAGAGTTCTCATTCTCATCCTTAATCCTCACCGCATGAAATTAAGACCTGTGGGGAGCAGAGTTTGCCAAATGAATAAAAAAATGGTATGGTGTGCTCTTTATGCTCTTTTTGAAAGGGGACGAGGTGTGGGAAGACAAGCAAACTGTGATGTGTGACAGCTGTGATCTATATTAACAGGCTCTCTGCGCACATTGTAGACTGTAAATCTGCTATATGGCATCTTTTCTGCAGCTCAATATGGTTTACATTTAATCTGTATTATTCAATATGCTTTCTATCACAGATGGGGATCTGATTTACTCAGCTTAATATGGTTTAGGAACCAATTTGCTACTTCTTCAAAGTGTGTGTGTGTACATGCAGATATACACACATTTATGAAATTAATTAGACCCAGACATTCACAATGTCTTTTGAATTATATTAAGGTTTCCTGCAACTGTAATAAGGACGGAGTTGGCTTGGCACTTAAATTTAAATACACACACAAGACTGGGAGAGAGAGGTAGGAAGCTGGAGAGGCAACAGGGTTTTGTGAGCAGGATGAGGGTGTGGCAGAGAGCTGTCTAAACTCAGAGGCAGGAGTGGAGGGGGGGTGAGGAGGCAGAGTATAGGCAGGCTGCTGAAGAATCCAGGGAATCTCCCACTCCTGCTGTGGCCAGCTCCTCTTCCCCCATCTCTCCCCAAACACACAGAGAAATGAAATGGGAGGAGCAAAGAGAGAAGACAACAAAGCCTTAGGCTGCTGGAGAAGGAACTGGGGGAAGGGCCTTAGTGGTGGGAAGGCAGGGACCTTTGGTCCTCACAAGTGGGGTAGGAGTTGCTGTGATCACTAGGCCTGCTGTTTTGGTTTCTTTGAATAAAGAGTTAATTTCACTGACACCGGTGTCTTTTATTGCTGACCTACTCCTGACTCCAGCAGCTGACAGCTAATGGAGAAGAATAAACATGAAGAATACTTACTGAATTATTGCTTACAGACACCTGCCTAGATAGGCCAAGCATTGGTTAAACAATTGGTATAATGGATTGAAGAAAGTTTTTGTGGCTGCTTAGGTAATGTGCACTTTTTTGTTTGGTTAGTTGCAACGTGTGACAAAACTCCCCGGAGATTGTATAATAACTGCAAAAAGAACAATATGTGTTATTTCGCAGCTAGTGTTAAAAGAAAAACAATGGCTGTGTTTAATGTGATTGCTGTAACTTTAAACATCTATCATCTGAGACATTTGGAAATAAATGTAGTCTGCAATTCACAGTGAACATTCGGCTGCACTTAGTTAAGTTAATCAGGAACATGTATAATCACAAAAGCTGGTGCTGAAATTACTCAGTCATTCTGAGAACATTTTCGGCAGTGCTGAATAACACTTTCCCAACTCCTCCTGAAAAGGTATGCTTGCTCATTGACATTGCCCTGAATCAGGTCATTGTATAGCTCAAGGGTAGGGAAACATTTTCAGCCTGAGGGCTTCATTCATTGCTGGCCAAACTTCTGAGGTTCAGCCGCCAATGGTGGTCAGACACAAATGGACAAAACAACAAATGTACATTTTACCTTTGTACAACAGGTTAGCTTATACATACCCTTCCACACACCTCTCTGTTTTCCACCTAGGTAAGGAATAGATGTTGTTAAGAGTTCAAGGTTACACTTCAGCCAGGCATGAAGCACTCAGGGGGCAAAGAGGGGCCACTGACGGATGTGACCTTGGAAGTGTTCTGAGGGCCAGCTAGAGAGACCTGGAAGGTTGCATATGGCTCCTGAGCCTGAAGTTCCCTAACTCCACTGAGCCTCTTGGGCTTGCCGATCAGAAGGTTGGTGGTTCGAATCCCCGTGATGGAGTGAGCTCCCATTGCTTTGTCCCAGCTCTTGCCAACCTAGCAGTTCGAAAGCACGCCAGTGCAAGTAGATAAATAGGTACTGCTGCAGCAGGAAGGTAAACAGTGTTTCCGTGCACTCTGGCTTCCGTCACGGTGTTACGTTGCGGCAGAAGCTGTTTAGTCATGCTGGCCATGACCCAGAAAGCTGTCTGTGGACAAACGCCAGCTCCCTTGGCCTGATAGCGAAATGAGCGCCGCAAGCCCATAGTCGCCTTCAACTGGATTTAACCGTCCAGGAGTCCTTTACCTTTCTGCTTAATGCAGGAAGCTTAGAGCATAAAATCCCATATCCTCAAACATTCTGCCCTTACACATTCAGCCGAAAGCTTGAACAGGGCTTTAGACATGTACAACTCTAAGCTACAAAGGCTTATCAGTGTGTGATTGTGTCTTCCATCATGCAACATCTAAACATCCTTCCCCAGATGTGTGCATTCCACAGTTTTTAGCGATGGTCTTCCTCTCTATCAATATGAATAAGGGTTTTTTGTTTTTGTTTTAAATGGCTTTCTTACAATGACGTTTGAAGCACAGTTTGGCAAAAGCCTGCAGAACTTGCATCGTGAGGTCAAGTTCAAATGTGCCTCCTGTCTCACATATTGCCTGCTTGACTTGCTGCATTGAAGAGGGTAACAAGTTCAAATGGAAGGATTATGTTATCTCGCCATTTCTGCACAAGATGCTGTTACAGCAGTTCAAGAGAGGCTAGAGAACCAAGTGTGGACTGAAGGGTTCAGAATTCAGGACCTTTTGTGCATTGAGGTGTGATGGGTGAGTGCAATGCATTTCAAAGCCCATTGGAATTCAAATTCGGATGAAATGTTGCTGAAATTGAGCTTTGCTCAAACTGTACCTTCAAGAACAGGTTATACAGCTGTACAGGCTTAGGATGCAGCCAAATCTCTGGTCCAGCCTCCTAAATGCCTCGTTTTTGAGGAATTACACTGGTCCTGGCTCAGCCAGCTTTGGCTGAGCTGCCCGAGCCCTGGCTGACTTGGGGCAAACAAGTTATGTCAGTGTATCTGGCTGAAACATGGTTGAGCCCAGCTGAGCTAAGTCAGGAATCAGCTGAGATCCTAAGCTGCTGCATCCTAAGCTGCTTGTCCCAGCAGATCTTGCCCAAGGATTGCCCTCTAAGTCTCCTTTGTTGGGTCAGTTTTTCTTGTGACACAGGAATCCAGACTTCATATCATTCAGCGCAAAATTCCAGTGCTGGGCTATGGCCACAACCGAAAGGAACAGAACCAAGTTTTTATATGATATCTAATTTACTTCCTCTGCAAAATGGAGAGTAAGGCTAAAAAGGGACTTGGTGGAACTATTTGGCATACAATTTTAATGATTTTTTATTGGTTTTTATACCTGCAGACCACTTAAGGGCCTGTTTTCGGAACTAAGTGGTATAGAAATGGTTGTTGTTGCTGCTGCCATTATTTAGAATAAAGAACTAGGGAAACAACAGGTGTGCACTTCAAAATATGTTGTGATTGGTTTTAGCTGACTGTTGTTTTTGATATTTGTCTGTCTTACGTTTCTACTTTGTATATTTTATTGTAACCTTTATATTTTATTATACTTGTATTATTGTCATTAGCTGCCTTGAGCACCATGGGGCAGAAAGCTGGAATACAAATACTATAAGTAAAAATCAGATTAAATTCAATGACACTCAATTTCATGCTGCATAATAATGTAATGTTGCTCCAGGGCCTTGTAGTTTGGTTTGGTTTCTGCTGCTAACCCAGAGGGGAAGGATTGGGGCAGTGGTGAGGTTGGTGGGGAGGATAATGTACCAGTAGATTCAATCCGGCACTCCAGCCTTTGTGTTTGGATTGTTATACTGTGTTTTAGGACTCCAGACATAGACCAGATGAAAAACCTTCAGGCAGCACAGTTTCAAAGTTCTAAGAACAATTTTATTGTTTCTGTCAGACAAAAGCAATAAGAGAGAATAAGGCTTCTCTACTTGCACCAAAAACCATGTGCATGTACAGAGTGTTAAATACAATTTCATTCAGTAAAGGTCTGACCATTAGCCATCCCTCTGCAGTATTCCTTTAACCAATCAGCTGCCTTCTTAGTTTCAAGCTGTATTGCTGTTTTGCTCCCCCAGGGGAGTGCTGAATAACTATTATTGCATCTAAGTAGCTGGCAGTTACAAGCTGTACATCGCTTTGCATATCTCCTAAACTTAGACATTCTGTGGTTTAGCTCGTCTAGTTTCGGGGCGGCTAGGGGAGTTTCCAACCATTAGAACAACAGGACGTAACAGGTGTTCTTGGTTTATGCGTGACGGAGCACTCAAGCGTGAGGGACATACTATTTTGAACTAAGCTGAGAGATGCAGACTGTTATAAACATATCATTTCTCTGAAATCTAAACTGCATAGGTGAAATGGAGGTTTGCACTAAAATGGAATTTTACAATTAAGATGGAGTTTGACCAAACTTTGGTCAAGGGTCAGGGGTGGTCAGATGCCACAGGAGGGTACTAACCTTGCTTCCAGTAGTGACTTACCTACTCGGAGGTCAAGTTTTTATGATTTCAGGCTTTTTTTCTTCTCAGGTAAGCATCTCCACCCTACCACACTATCTGTTATTACACATGCTCATGACACAATTACTGAGCGAGCCAGCCAGCAAGTATTTAAAATGCAAATCTAACAATCTTCTGTTGCAGAACTTAATTCAAATGGATCATCCATTACATTCCACTCAGCTAAATTTATATCTACAACATAAGCTGAAAGACAACTTTAAAAGCTACAATTTTACAATTCTGCTTCCTGAGCAACCATCAGCTTTTTATTTGGGGACAAAGAGTCAATCCACCCAATTTCCAACAGAGGGCAAAAAAAAGTTCACTTGATGCAGACTTGTTCCCCAACGCCAAGCATACACAGATGTAGTCCATCTGCCACTGTAATATTTGTTCATCTTCTATCAAGCACAGCAAAAATAAAAAAAGCCTGAAATCATAAAAACAGAATATAATCTTTCCAAATGCTTCGAAGTCAGCCTTGTTTCTACAGATGGGGAAATTGCTAAAGTGGAGATATGCTCAACCCAACCAAAACCATCATGAGTAAAACAGATGTTCCAGTTTTCTGAACAGAAAAGGAGTATTAAAGTTCTCCCTCTATGGATACAATCCTAAACACATTGGAAGCAAATGTCCCTGGAATAAAAACCCCATAACAACTGCTTTGCTGGATCAGATTGCTCTCTCATGCCTTAGTCGAAGACTCTAAACGCTAAACAGGCCGCTGAATTACTGTGCTGGGACAAGGGCTTATAGAATGCAATATGAGTCTCCTAAAATCAGTTTAAGTTAGGCATCCCCAAACTGCGGCCCTCCAGATGTTTTGGCCTGCAACTCCCATGATCCCTAGCTAACAGGACCAGTCGTTGGGGAAGATAGGAATTGTAGTCCAAAACATCTGGAGGGGCGAAGTTTGCCTATGCCTGGTCTAATCCTCCATGAATTTGTCAAATGAGCAATGTTCAAACACCTCAAACATCAGGATTTAAGCCAGTGTTTCCCAACCAGTGTGCCTCCAGATGTTTTGGGACTACAACTCCCATCATCCCTAGCTAGCAAGACCAGTGGTCAGGAATGATGGGAGTTGTAGTCCCAAAACATCTGGAGGCACACTGGTTGGGAAACACTGATTTAAGTGACCAATTCATCCCCTTAAACCAGTGCTGGAATCCAAACATAATCTTGTTGCTGAGTGATATTTTGGTGTCAGTATTTTCCTCTTGCAATGTATATGTTTATGCCCACAACATCAAGACTACCCTAAGCTCAATAAAGGACCTTAGCATTTGCATTTTTTTAAAAAAACAACAACACTGATTATCCTTTTACCTGAACTCATGGGAATGAGTCCAGTGGCTAATTCAGCCACATTTCCCATGACTTCTAAAGTAGAAATGAATGGAGATACCCAGTATTTCCATTCAGAAAAATGGTTCAGAACGCATGGCGTGATATTCAATGTTAGTCAATACTCAAAGTAGATCCATGGAAATCAATGTTATAGGCGTATTTTATAACCCTTAAATAAAGCTCCCCGCCCCACTATCCTGAAATCTGCTATGAATTCCAAATCTATACATTTCACCGACAAACTTTTCAGACAGGAGGTTTTCTGGATTTTGTAGGCCACACAAATAGTGTTTTTCAAAGACATGATATGGTGTCATTGTCCTACAGGTCAATGCTTTTTGGACCTGCAATTTAATTTGCCAGATTCTGGTAAATGTGGTTTGTGGTTGATGGTTTTGTGGTGTGCGGTGCCTCAGATCAGTCAAATTCCCCTTTGAGCAGAATTAAGAACATAAGATGATTCCTGCTGGTTTAGACCAAAGATCCATCTAGTTCATTTTCCTTCCACAGTAGCCAAACAGAAGCCAATGAGGTGCCCACCAAGATAACATGGACACCAGCATTGTTTGTCTAAAATTTTGATTTATCTCAGAATCATCTGATTATCAGGTCTTCCGAAAACCCATTCAAAGTGCTGAGCCAAACAATGTTTTGGGAGGAGTTTCTGAAGACCCCCACAGGCACACTAAAAAAAGGTTATCTGATATCATTGTGACATCAGGTGATTGACAGATGGGTAGCTCTGCCCACCTATCAAGCCTTGACCACAAAAGGCAGGCCCCCAGGGGTTGGAAACGTTCCCCAGCCCCTATTCCAAATGGATAAGGATTCACTTGCAGAGATATACAAGGCTGTCTAGTAACAGACACCCAAGAAAGAATGTGGGTGTGAAGTGCATAAGCATAAGCATTACGCACAGGGACCAAAATGGAATTTGTTATAATTTATTATTCCATGCACATAGTGGACTTAAAAACACGGCAAAACTATATTTTGACCCTTGAGTTACAAAAGTGCTAACACACACATTGTTTTGGATAAATGAGCAGGTAACGTGCCCACTTTTTAAAATTAGTTTTGATCTTACATCCATCTAAATGTCACTGGGAGTTAAAAGAACAACAACAAGAAGCAGAAATGCCTTAAATTGAACAACAGGAAAGGACAACTATCTTTAAAGAAAGCCTTTTCATTTTAATTCTCTGGAATGAAGTTATTTTTCCTTCTTTTTTTCTGTTAGGCTTTTTGTGCCTACAGTAATCAATAGCTTATTATCTTTGGTCAAGATCAGTGTGCTCCTGCTGCTTGTACCACACACAAATAAATATAGCACCATGAACATAGTCATATTGACCTTCACAAAGCTTTGCCTGCTGTCCCATTTATTTAATGGATAGCCTGATGCACTTAGGAAAATGGTTGTGTGCTGGCCAGAGCTGTTGACAGCAGTGTCCACTGAGACATTTCTAGTCCTGCCCTGTCTCACCTCTTCACTGCCTGGTTTTATCTCATGCAGGGTAAATCAGCTGGCTGTTTCTAGCACAATAGCCTCTAAAATTGCTGTGGCACTTGCCCAATGTGCCCCCCCCACGATGCCACAAAGTGGGTGTTGTTATTGTTGTTGTTTCGGCATTGATGGAGCTATGGGAGACCCTAAGTCAGGACCGTGGAACCTATCATTGGACTTCACTTCCCATCAGCCCCAGCCAACATGGCCAATGGTCAGAGATGGTGGTCATCCAATAATATCTAGAATATGCCTGCTGGAAACCAGTTGCTGAGAATCATGGGTAGAGTGCTGTTGTGCTCAGGTCCTGCTTATGGGCTTCACTTAAGCATCTGGTTGGTCAGTATGAGAACATCATGCCAGATTAGATGGTAGAATCATAGAATCGTAGAGTTGGAAGAGACCACAAGGGCCATCCAGTCCAACCCCCTGCCAAGCAGGAAACACCATCAAAGCATTCTTGACATATGCCTGTCAAGCCTCTGCTTAAAGACCTCCAAAGAAGGAGACTCCACCACACTCCTAGGTAGCAAATTCCACTGCCGAACAGCTCTTACTGTCAGGAAGTTCTTCCTAATGTTTAGGTGGAATCTTCTTTCTTGTAGCTTGAATCCATTGCTCCGTGTCCGCTTCTCTGGAGCAGCAGAAAAAACCCTTTCTCCCTCCTCTATATGACATCATTTTATATATTTGAACATGGCTATCATATCACCCCTTAACCTTCTCTTCTCCAGGCTAAACATACCCAGCTCCCTAAGCCGTTCCTCATAAGGCATCGTTTCCAGGCCTTTGACCATTTTGGTTGCCCTCTTCTGGACACGTTCCAGCTTGTCAGTATCCTTCTTGAACTGTGGTGCCCAGAACTGGACACAGTACTCCAGGTGAGGTCTGACCAGAGCAGAATACAGTGGTACTAGTACTTCCCTTGATCTAGATGCTATACTCCTATTGATGCAGCCCATTTAATGGATCCATCAGTCTGGTTCATCAGGCTATTTGTATGTTCTAGGTGTTTAGGGAGCCCTCAAATAAAACTTCCCACAGCTCTTTAACATAACTTCATACAACACACATTCCAAAAATATGATCTGTTTTCTTTTGCAAGTGTTGAAACAATATTTTGCCGAAAGGTAATTTGAGGCAAGTCTATCTGCTGAGGTAAAACTTCTGTAGGAATCCTTCAGGAAGTAAAAATAAATAAAAATGTTCAGTGCCACAAAATGCAGCATATCTCAAGAGGCTTTGACAGATTTCTAGATTGTGTTCTCTTAAAAATATTGTACAGTACCCGTAATTTCTCATGTGGAAAAACCCATGTTCTCAGGAGGAGGGGTCTGAGTGTTCCTCTGTGATAAAATGTACAACAGTTCTTTGCACAAAGCAGAAAAATGGTGATTCAAATGATGCTCATTATGTAACCCGATTTCCAAATGTAATGTAACATGTTGAACTCAGTTTATTAGTATTGTTATTGTTGTTGACATTCCTCCCAAAGGAGCCCATCGCAGCAAGCACATCAATAATATACATTCTTTTAAAAAGGTATTCTAAATACAGTTAAGAACTTCTAAAATATTGGGTGGTTTTAGAGTGGAACTATTGAAATGAATAGACTTGATGAAGTTAGGTCTATTAATTTCAGTGGGTCTACTCTGAGTGTTTAACCTTAGACCATGTGATTAAGGTATTCAATTGCAAATTTGCCATCATGAAGGAAGTTGCCTTTTAATCTTTCTTTGGATGCCACAGAGACAACAATGGATGTGAAAATGAAGCTCTCTCCTGGAGCTGCAGAGCCTTAGGCTGGATGCGCATAAGCTATGGAAGAGACAGAGATTTGATTTGATCATAATTATGTTAAATATATTTAAGAAGAACCTATGCTTGGACAAGCAGAAGCTTTATACAACTTTCTGGATGAATCTTGATTGTTTTGTACCTTTTTTTAAAAAAAGAAGTTCTGGTTAGCAAAGCTTTGAATAATATTTATGGGTCTGGACAATTTTTACTCTGAAAGGAGCCATTTTTAAAGCATCCAATTGCTTTAAGCTGCACAATATTAATATCTGCAACATGGAAGGACTCGATGGACTTCCTATAGGCAGTTTCCTATAATCTTTATATTGAAAAGAAAAACCACTCCCCCAGAAAATTGTAAAAATCTGCCTGTCCTGAAAGTCTCAGACTTCTGTTGCTCCTACAGAAAATAGAGATGCATTTCAGCCCAGCTTGACTATGATAGGGCTATCCTTTGCACTCTCATTCTGTGAGTCCCCCCCTCCCCCCTGGCCCTGTATTAAGGCAAGGCTAGCCAACCTTGTGCCCTCCAGATATTGTTGGCCTACACCTCCCATCGTTCTTGATCATTTGCCATGCTGGCTGGGGCTGATGGGAGCTGTAGCCCGCAACTTCGAGATTGCTCTTCACCAGCCATACCAGGCTTAGGGGCTACATTCATCACATTGTTAAAATTACTAGAAGCACCAGGCACTTTTTGCATCATTTCTCAAGCCCACTTCAATTTGCCGCCTTTGTGGATGAGCAAGCATGCCTCTGTTCCCCCTTCTCCTCCAAAGCACCTCGCTGCTTCATACGGAGCATTTCTTAAAGACTTTAAGCAGATGCTGCGCCTCATTCTTTTGCTTCCCAGACACATGATTTCTCCAAGGCATACATTAAATACATTAGGTTTCTAGCCGCTGATCAATAAAGAGAGCAGCTGAAGAGCTTTCCCTCCTCCCTCCCTCTGCAAAGAAGCTCCTCCGTGTAAGGGAGCCATTACTTGAGCTCATTTGTCTCTTCCCACACCAAAGAAATATATATGAAATAAATAAACAAATTAGAGCCCATGAAGGGTGTTGATAGGAAGGACTTGATTTAAAGGGCCTTCAGGAAGGAAATCCGGATTCTTGGGGTTTCTGCTGCGAACATAACTCTTTCCGTTGTGCTCAGTGGTTGCAGAACTGCGGGTAATCTTATATTTTGTATGTATTGTGAAATCCAATAAATTGGCACAATGGTGTAATTGTAAGTGCAGCAGCATCTGTTACTGGATGGAAGCTGTGTACATTATACACCCCTGAATAGTTATAGGCTTCCCAATGTGGAATTCCTCTGTATTTGGATTACTTTTTCCTGTCTTCCTTCCTTCCTTTTTGGTTCTTTGCTCTTTCATAAATATAAATCACTACTACTGTCCCTGGAGGTGCAGCTGATTCCTGCTTACTGTAGGGAGAGCATTCTCAAAGAAGAATTGGGAGTGTTTGATTATCTTTGTGTCCAAGAGAAGCAGACAAGAAACCTTTGCTTTTTATCATGCACAAACAAGGTGGGGGGGCACATTTCTACAGCTGCATTCTGGTGGAAAGTTTGGTCTGCAAGCTATCGTGTTGTTTTATTGTACATGCAACACTATGCTTTCTGTGTTGTAAAACCAGTACAGAGATAAAGGTGATAGACCCTGTGTGTGTGTGTGTGTGTGTGGAGAGAGAGAGAGAGAGAGAGAGAGAAATTTTCTTTGGGTTGAATTTGATGAGATGATGAGATACTAAGCTCAGATATCTTGTACATCTGTGGGTGTTCTAATAGTCACTGCATCTTTGTTGTTGTTTAGTCGTTTAGTCGTGTCCGACTCTTCGTGACCCCATGGACCATAGCACGCCAGGCACTCCTGTCTTGCACTGCCTCCCGTAGTTTGGTCAAACTCATGTTCGTAGCTTCGAGAACACTGTCCAACCATCTTGTCCTCTGTCGTCCCCTTCTCCTAGTGCCCTCAATCTTTCCCAACATCAGGGTCTTTTCCAAGGATTCTTCTCTTCTCATGAGGTGGCCAAAGTATTGGAGCCTCAGCTTCACGATCTGTCCTTCCAGGGAGCACTCAGGGCTGATTTCCTTAAGAATGGATAGGTTTGATCTTCTAGCAGTCCATGGGACTCTCAAGAGTCTCCTCCAGCACCATAATTCAAAAGCATCAATTCTTCGGCGATTAGCCTTCTTTATGGTCCAGCTCTCACTTCCATACATCACTACTGGGAAAACTACTGGGAAAACCATAGCTTTAACTATACGGACCTTTGTCGGCAAGGTGATGTCTCTGCTTTTTAAGATGCTGTGACATGATAGAAGTCACTGCATCTAGGGCAGGTATATTTTAAGTATCTAAAACATTTATAAACCACTTTTAAAAAAAAATCTAAGTGGCATACAATCTAAAATAAACAAGCACTTCCTAAAACCAATTACACAGCAACAGAGTGGATAAAAATGGAAAACCAGTTGATTCAAACATGTAAAATGTGGTCCAGTCTGATGACTACTGCTTCACATAGGGTAGAGGGAAGGGAAGTCCAAGGTGCAGGGGCAACAGCAGAAATTGCTGTGACACTAGGAATTTAATTTATGCTTCCCCATACTTGAGTCACCAAATGATGTTGCTCAATAACCTCCATCACCTCCAGCCAGCATGGTTCAGGGATGGAAGTTGAATCCCAGTAATGTCTGGAGAGCCAAGCTTGAAGAAGTATGGTTCAATGGTTTAAGAACATAAGATCATAAGGTGGGCCTTCTGGATCAGCCCAATGGCCCATCTAGTCCAGCATCCTGTTCTTACAAATGTCTGTGGGGTATTATTTATACCCTGCCCATCTGGCTGGGTTTTCCCAGCCACTAGATTTGAGTGCAACAGCAATCTGCTCACCTGTGATTCCCAATAGCTCGTAGACAGTGAAGGTAGAACTCTCATGCATGGCCTTACCCTAGTATGACCCCTACCCTGGAGCTGTTCTTTGACCTGTGGAGCAAACTCTCCAGGTACCATACGGTTTTCTTTCATCTCACCTCAGTGCACCTTCGGTTTGAACTTGCCTATCACAAACACTTGCGCCAAAACATCTAGTTAATAAAGCCAATAGGATACTCAGTATATAATTTACCTTCCCTGCAACAGTCATATTATATTTAGTGACAATTTCATAAAATTTTGAACATAACTCCCCTTGTCTTGTAACCCTCTCCCTCCCCCCTCCCTCCCTCCCTCCCTCCCTCCCTCTAACTTCATGCTGCAAATGACAGGGTTATTGTTGCTGTTAAGGGCAATGCATGATTGTAAGGAAAGTATATTTTATATATACGTCAGTGTGTAGCACTGTTTCTCTGCATCAGAGGAAAAGGGGGCAAGTTGCCTCAAGTAGCTGGAAAATATTAAGAGAAGGTTTAAAGGCTTATTCCTATGCTTCACTAAATCTGCCTAACAATGGGATTTAAACTCTGCTACTGGGGCTACTGGCGTGTTCTGGTCCATGGGGTCACGAAGAGTCAGACACAACTAAATGACTAAACAACAACTGGGGCTCTTTATGTGCAAGCCATGGTTTTCAAAAACAGACACCAGTCATATATTTAATATATCCTCTTACCAATACCCATATATGGGACGCAGGTGGTGCTGTGGGTTAAACCACAGAGCCTAGGGCTTGCTGATCAGAAGGTCAGTGGTTTGAATCCCTGCGACGGGGTGAGCTCCCGTTGCTCGGTCCCAGCTCCTGCCAACCTAGCAGTTCGAAAGCACGTCAAAGTGCAAGTAGATAAATAGGTACCGCTCCAAGCGGGAAGGTAAACAGCTTTTCTGTGCACTGCTCTGGTTCGCCAGAAGTGGCTTTGTCATGCTGGCCACATGACCTGGAAGCTGTATACCAGCTCCCTTTACCAATAACGCGAGATGAGCGCCGCAACCCCAGAGTCGGTCACAACTGGACCTAATGGTCAGGGGTCCCTTTACCTTTACCAATACCCATAATCATCCATCCCTTTTTAGGACCAATATTGAACCCCTTTTTGATATTTCAGTTTAAGAGCTTGCTCCATGTTTCCACTGTTATATTTTATTATCACGAGCAATTATAAGTTAGAGGAAATTCTGAGCCTCCCAGAAGGACAAGGTAACCTTAAGGCATCTATTGAATTGCTTGAAAAGGCAAAGAAAATCATTAAATTTATGGATGACATATATAAATGAGTTTCACATTTCATTGTATATGGGCTTTTATGAGTAATAATGTCTCCCCCACCAAAGAAAATGCATATTTGCAAAATACTGGAAAACAGAAATTTAAACCAATTATTAATTCATAACTTTTGGCAAGACACGGATAGAAATGTAGATAAAGTTGTCTTCGCATAATGCATTTAATGCTGAGGGTGGTGGCCTGTTGAGTCTAATCATTTAAGTCAATTAATCATATGAGATCTAGCTGATTGATGAACTGAAAAGTATTAATTGAAACCAAATTTAGAAAGACAGTTCTCTGAATGGAGAGATGTAGAAAGTGGAAACCCCCAAGGAAAACTTATATCTGCCAAGCAACAGAGATATCTTACCTCAGGCACCCCCAAACTGCGGCCCTCTAGATGTTTTGGACTACAATTCCCAGCATCCATGACCACTGGTCCTGTTAGCTAGGGATCATGGGAGTTGTAGGCCAAAACACCTGGAGGGCCGCAGTTTGGGGGTGCCTGTCTTACCTGTTCCCATCCAGCAAGGTGTAGGGGTGGACCTTGAGGGTGATGTGAAGGGAGCAGGGGATCCATTGGAGCACATGTGCCAATTTGCTTGGGCAAAATCTATAGTTTAAATATATTTGGAGTCTCACTGACTCCTATGTAGAAAGGGAGGGGGCTTGCTTACAACCCTTTGATAACGCTCCCACCCACTCCCAGTGCACCTTACGAAGATAAGGTTGAAGTGAAAGAGCAAGATTCTACTTTTGGAGGAAAACAAGTCTCATCGTTGTTGTTCCCAAGTCATACATTTATCCCCAAAATGAGCATAATTGTTCTGTTTGGGGTCAAAGTTTCTCTTCAATAAACTGATAAAGAGACCTTTCCTTTCAATTCTGCAGAATTATTGCTGTGGCTCTCTCAGCTTTTCTTGGAGACAGGACGTCAGTTATTCTCTCACATTATGAACAAGGTAGGACAGAAACCATACAAGTGTTCCTTCAAATTTAATTCCATCCATCTCATTTGTTTTCGTGAGTCTCTAACAGCCACCAGAGGCTGCCTCTCCCCCCAACCTCGCCCATCAGCTGGATTCCCCAGACAACACATTTAAGGGACTGTATTTTAGTGGTGACATTTAAGGGACTATATTTTAGTGGTGTCACTAAGTTAGCAATCATATGCACAGAAAGCTGGTATAAAGGATGCTCTTGTATGTTAAGCCAGCGTACAGTTAAACCAGATTGAAAACCTGTTCAGTAGTGGAGCGAAGTGCTGCTAGGCTGCGTAAACCTGGCAGAGAGAGAACAAGCCTTTAAAATAGTGTTCTATGTCAGATTGCAAGGTTACGTGACTGAGCTGAATGGGTTAAGGATTCAGCATAACCCCACACCCTCTTCTCCCACCTCTGCCACACTCCAGAACCCCCCCCCCCTTTTTGGTACTGACACAGACCTCAACTCAGCTAGCTTCAGTTCAGTAGGCTGAGCCCAAGCTGAGCCAGGATGAGCAGGTTACACCAGCATACAGTGGTACCTCTACTTATGAATTAAATGCGTTCCGAACGCACATTCGTAAGTCAAAAAAAAAATTGTAAGTCAAATCCCATAGGAATGCATTGGGAGAAAAAATTCGTAAGTTGAAGCAACCCTATCTAAAAATTCATAAGTAGAAAAAATCCTATCTGAACCGCATCCAAGATGGTGGACGGAGCTCCATTCATAAGTAGAAACATTCGTAAGTAGATTTATTCGTAAGTAGAGGTACCACTGTATTTTTTTGGCTGAGCCAGGGTTGAGGACTCAGTGCTGGCTGAGCCAGCTTCAGCTGTCTGAGCCAGAGTTCAACTGCATCCTGGTGGATCTTGCCATAGGATTGCTGCCTTTATTACTCTATGTTAAAAATGACATATGGATGAAGAAATTTGCACAGCCTGCCATTACGCTTCCCAAGCAATCACTTTATGTACTGTTCCCACACTTCCTTTTTGTCAGAAATTTGATCATAGTTCTTAGCAATGCAATTTTGCCCACTAATCTCCCAGTCTCCTGTAATTTTCTTGATTTTACTCTCAATCCCCTTGACCCTGTAAAATCTCATTTCACATGACCTGTGCTGTGAATGCTTAGATAAAATAATGACCTAATCTAAATGGAATATGTATTTCTGTCACCTTGCATTGTCATTCCAATGACATTACAAGTCTACCAGTGGACACAAAATAGAACATATCTGGTTATTTCCATCTTCAATTTAAATCTGAGATGAGTAACTTGATTTGTGCATATCAAGAGTAACATGACCTTCTTAGAGCAATGGACAAGCTTATTAGCATTATTTATCAGTGTCCCCCCCCCAAGCCTCTCTTCTGCTGCTCTCTAGCTAAACCTAGCCTCCAGATTATTAAATTAGCAGAAAAGAATGTTCCCTGATGTTTCCATTTTGAAATTGAGAAAGCATAAATTCAATGGTGTTCAGGACTCTGACAAGCTTTCTCTTCTAACTAGCATCTTCATACTATTTCAAATATTTAATATGTTATCATTTTTGCACCCAATTGCTTGCATTCTTACACTGTTTTAATGAAGGGCAGGTCACTCTTCACGTGGATTCATTTAGGGTAAACAAACCTATTTTCCTACCCCCTACCCCACAAAGCATAGCAGCTGGGGACCAGAAAGGAGGACCTGGGTGTATGGAAGGGGCCCACTTTGCCCCAGGCCATTCTGGTGAGCCCCCCCCCCCACAACCTGGGTACAATGCCACCGGCCTTAGTCCCTTGAGATGGAGCCAAGGCCTTGGGGCATCCTTGCCTAAGGCCTCTATGGATTCTTCCCAATTCCATTCCCTTCCAACTCCTGAAGCTGCGATATAACTTGACATAGGAACAATTCCAGCAGAATTATGCATGCTGCTTTGAGGAAGGCAAAAACCTTACCACGTGTTTGACAGTTATCATGGTTTTTTTTAAAAAAAAAAATCCATCCCTGTGAACCAGCAACTGTCCATGGCCCACTGCACAGAGTGGGAAGTGATGTAGACAGGATGTTTGTCTTACTGTGTTCTGTGAAGTGGGACTATTTTCCTTTGTTGTTTCTCTTTGCTGTCTGATGCTAGAGAGAGCGAGAGCCATGTTGCAGTGTTCCGTGTGTGTTTATATGTAAATAAAAGTAGATTAGCCAAATGCTGTGCTTGTTGTTGTTGTTGTTTAGTCGTTTAGTCGTGTCTGACTCTTCGTGACCCCATGGACCAGAGCACGCCAGGCACTCCTGTCTTCCACTGCCTCCTGCAGCTTGGTCAAACTCATGTTCGTAGATGTGCTACTGTTATGCATTTCCACAAGCACTGCGGATCCATAAGTGTGCTGATGTCTCCAAGGCATCAGTCGCTGCGATGTTTGGGTTGGAGAAAGCTTGTGAGGCTCCTGAACAATCTACCAGGAGGGAGAGAATATGCCAGCCGGGCATGTGTCTCTACCAGGCTCCTACTCGTGAGTAGGAGATCCTGCAGTTTCTAACAGAGGGAGGGGGGAAGGAAGTCACAGCAAACACTGAGGCTGCACTGTGGCTTCGCTTTGAAGGAATGGACCAAGGGGCTAGCCCTGGTCAGTGTGAAGGGTTGCATTCATCATGGCCAAAGAGAATCCATTTTATCTATTCAGTTCTAAATCTCTCTGTCTCTGATAGAAAGTAAACTAGACAGCACTTTTGCACATCAAATTTAAAGATCTAACCACACACAGCAAAACTCATGGTATAAAGAAAATACTAGCTCTAGCTCACCACAAACTAGACAGGGCCTGTTTGAACCCACTGTCAGAGGATGTAGCCCACCACAGGGACTTTCCATAAGACACAGGTAACTAAAAGGTCAACATGTAGTTCTTTGCATCATAACGCCATGACTTTGCATCTTGAAATGCTCTCTCTTGATTGGTTAATGAAATACTGCAAAAAAGGTATATAAACACTCTGCGCATGCACAGGCGTGTGCAGAACGAGAAACTGTTATTCTCACTGCATCATATTGCTTTGTCCGACAAATCAATAAAACCTGTTTATAATATAGAAAGCTGCCTGAATTGTTTTCGTCTGGTAAATCTGGGAGGCTGATCATCCGCTATAACATCTTGAAATTTATGTATGCTCACAGAACAGTCTAGAAGAGGAGAGTTCTCTGTTTGGTCCAGACCTGGGCACTACCCCGTCACCTGTTGCTGGTACAGCCAGTTCATGATACAGCAACATGGATCCTGCAGCTCTCATTGCCTTCCTCCTGTCTGCCACACTGGCAGCACAACGTAGCCCACCATGGAGGGTGGCGAGCAGAGTTGTGTTTTATTCCGTAGCATCTCTGACGGTAATCCTTTCACATTAATCCATGTCAAATGCAGTAAGTAAAAAACTGTACCCACAATAAAAATGTTTAGTTAGCCTTACAGCTATACAACTCATGCAGTGCAGCAGAACCATGGGGACCCATTTGCGAAACAATCAGAGGTGAAAACATTTATTGGAAACTGGCTAAAATTGAAGTAAGTGGGCAGATTTATCATGGAAACCTGCTGATTAGGGCGGGGAAACTGGGATTTTGTCTGCTACCAAACTCTGCCACTTTGTCCTTACCCACAACCACTTCAAATTTGGTGATGACCTGTTCCTCCAGATCAGCGGCACAGCCATGGGCACCCGCATGGCCCCACAGTATGCCAACATCTTCATGGCAGATTTAGAACAACGTTTCCTTAACTCCTACCCACTCAAACCTCTCCTGTACCTGCGATACATTGACGATATTTTTATTATCTGGACACATGGACAACAGACCCTGGAAACCTTCCACCAGACATTCAATGACTTTCACCCCACCATCAACCTAACAATGAACCAATCTATGCAAGAAATACATTTTTTGGACACTACTATAAAAATACAGGATGGACATATAGACACCACCTTATACAGAAAACCAACTGACCGACAAACATATCTACATGCTTCTAGCTACCATCCCAAACATACCAAACAATCCATCGTATACAGCCAGGCCTTACGTTACAACCGCATCTGTTCCAACTCTACAGACAGAGAATCTCACCTAAGAGATCTACAGCAAATCTTTTTAGAACTAAAATATCCACCTGATGAAGTTAAACAACAGATCAACAGAGCCAGACAGATACCTAGAGAGAACCTGCTGCAAGACAGACCCAAAAAAGAAAATAACAGAACACCACTAGTCATCACATACACCTCCCAAGCTAAAACAGTACAACGCATCATCAGAGATCTACAGCCTCTCCTGGACAATGACCGCTCCCTTTCTCAAGCTCTGGGAGGAAGACCTTTCATTGCCTACAGACAGCCACCCAATCTTAAACAACTCCTCACCCACAATAATACAACCACCAGACTTAACATGGACACTGGTACCAGAGCCTGCAATAAACCCAGATGCCAACTTTGCTGCCACATACACCCAGACAACACCATTACTGGCCCCAACAACATCCAACATACCATCTCAGGACTATTTAATTGCTCATCCTCTAACATTGTGTATGCCATCAAATGCCAACAGTGCCCTTCAGCTCTCTATATTGGACAAACAGGCCAAACCCTACGCCAAAGGATAAATGGACATAAATCTGACATCAGGAACCAGAAGACAGAAAAACCAGTAGGAGAACACTTCAATCTCCCAGGACATTCTATACAAGATCTCAAAGTAGCTGTCTTACTACAAAAGAATTTCAGAAATAGACTGGAAAGAGAAGTTGCTGAATTGCAACTTATCACCAAGCTCAAAACCATGGAGGGACCTGGTTTGAACAGAGATATCGGGTTCTTATCTCATTATACATGATAAGCGATCTTCAGCCATCTCAACCCTTGCTTTTTCATGCAAAACCATTTGCAGTCGTTTGCGGTCATCAACAGCTATCAGTCAGTCAATCACCCATTTCCACCACCCTTCTGAGTGATCCCCCCTCCCCATCCCCACCCCTCCCCACCCCTTCTCTACATAAGTGCCTGGAAACTTCCATTTCACTGTATCTGAAGAAGTGTGCATGCACACGAAAGCTCATACCAAAATAAAAACTTAGTTGGTCTTTAAGGTGCTACTGAAGGAATTTTTTTATTTTACCTTGTGGAAAGGTAAGAGCTCAGACGACACCCAAGAAAGAACCCTTGTCAGCTACCATTTGTATAATTTCTCTGCTAAGAGACAGCTGCTGTATCCATAGCTGCCAAGTTATCCCTTATTTTAAGGGATTTTTCCTTATGCTGAATAGGCTTCCTCGCGAGAAAAGGGAAAACTTGGCAGCTATGGCTGTATCTTCTTCAGGACTGGGGAAGGAGTATCTCCACACACACAGCCCGCAGGAGATTTAAAACTTTGATTGAGGACTCATTGTGACAGTAGATGGTGCTATAGAGCTGAAATTGGAACTCTATGAAATTTTCCATTGTGAGCTTTACAACGGTTGTTTTCAGAGCATTTTCAGAGAGTTTTCTTATAGCTGTGTAGATGCAGCCAGAGCATGCAACCATTCAGAGGAGGAGGAAAACTTTGGGAACTTTGCCACCAAACCCACTCCCCCCCCCCTCACACCCCCAGATCACCCTGGCCAGTCAAACATGACAAGGGGAAACCAAGACGTGTCTCAACCCAACTCAAAGCTCAGGCCCCAATTTGACTTGGCATTTTTTGACTCATTAACCATGCTGGCATCCTCTTGACCCTTGTGGTTGTCCCCCCCCCCCCTGATCTGTGGTACACATGGCTGTTGAGCTTCCAATTATTATTTTTATTCCAAAATCTTGCAAGCATTTTGGAGTGAGTTGAGTCTCTTGACATTGCCTTTTAACTCCCTTTTAACCAATCCCCTTATCTGTAGGAAGTTTCCAATGATAATTATTATTGGAAACGTTCTACAAATAATAATGATGACTTTGAAACAGCCTCCCCCACTTTGCCTATTGGTAGGTCTAGCCCCACTTCTCAAAGGCAGAATATAGCATAGGCCAAAGCTGGGGGGGGGGGATAGACAGGACTTGCTATCAGTTTTTTTTTTCCTAAAGCAGCTTTCCAAAATTAATTTTGAGCTTCCTGCTTGGGAGAATGACTGAGAGATTTGAGGCCGGGGGGGGGGGGGACCTTCACCAAGGCTAACAAAATGCCTCCAGTAGAAGGCAGCTCTACACATCCATCCAAACAAACAGCCTGACATACAACCATCTTCTCATACTATTTTCTTTATACCATGAGTTTTGCTTACATGGTCAGATGTCCAAATACCAGCCATCAGACTTGGGATTAGTATCAGTCTATGCATTTTTTTTTCTTTATGAAATTAGACACTAGTCCGAAATGATACATCATCTTGCCATAGGCATAATAAATACTTATCTCTGTATAAGCTTTTTAAGGCACTGTTGTTCTCCTGCTAAGCATTTCTCCTTCTTTTAGAAATTGCTTTCCTTAGCAAAAAGAAAAAAGAGGCAAATGTAAAGCTGCAGAAAATATATTTCTTGAGGGTATTTTAAAATGAATGGATTAGCTTCTGGTCATTGTTCTTTTTGTGTGCTATTTTTAAAGGAAAAATAAGCAACGTTAAGTGTACTGTAGAAGGGATGAAAATAAACTCCTAAATTCTGAAATGGAGTTTCTCTTATTTCAGAGGGTATCTCTGTTTTAGTGTTTCTATCCATTGCCTTTCTCTCTTCTTTTTCTTTCCCATCCCATCTCTCATTCTTGTACATCTCAAATAAGGGTGGAAGGATGCATCAATTTTAATTACAGTGGTACGAATAACTCTACTTACGAATGTTTCTACTTACGAACAGAGCTCTGTCCGCCATCTTGGATGCTGTTTAGATAGGATTTTTTCTACTTATGAATTTTTAGATAGGGTTGCTTCGACTTACGAATTTTTTCTCCCAATGCATTCCTATGGGATTCGACTTACAATTTTTTTCAACTTATGAATGTGCGTTCGGAACGCATTAAATTCGTAAGTAGAGGTACCACTGTATATTAGTTTCTGATTTTTCCAATCCTAATCCCAATTCTTCACATTTTGCAACCATCTGCAAAATGCAGCTTTCACCTTGTTGCATTAGCATACCTTCTAACATGTTGAGTCCCAAAACTGGGGTGCACATCTTCCTCTCCGTGCTCCCATGTCTGTCACATGACCCACACAAGATTCCAGAGCCCTGAAGATGTGCTTTTGCGTAGCCATTCTCTCGCAGCACCCCTAAATGTGTCTTTTGGGGCACTGTGAGATTGTGGCCATGGAAAAAACCCACACCTTTTTCTAGGGCAAGTTCTTGGCATGATATTGCACAATATTGTCGCATCCCCAATGGCTGCTGTGCTTTTGCGGGGGGGGGGGGAACGGGATGTCTCAGTTTTTCCAGGACACTTGTATGCATTAGACAATAGTCCACCCACCCAAATGTCAAGGCTTTCTGTATTCCCCCTCCACATCTCTCTGTCCTTCATCTAGGAATCAAAGATGCATCACCACACTACAAGGACACATTCTAGCCAGATAACACCACTCAAAAAGATCCCACAGCTGTTCACTGAGAGGTGTGACCTGGGGAGAGTCCTAAGAACCAGACAGAAATGCTTTGAGGGCCTCATTCTGCTCACAGGTTGGAGGTTGCACACTCCTCCATTAGTATGCATTAATGTGGAGGGCTGCTCCTTCGGTCGGACGGAGTCTCCGGGCGCGGCGTGGCGTGGCAGGCGAGGGCGGCGCTGCCGGCGGGGCTGGGGGGCAGCTCCTCCGGCAGGGAGGAGACTCCAGCCATGGCACGGCATGGTGGAGGCAGGCGAGGGTGGCGCTGCTGGTGGGTGGCTCCTCTGGCAGGGAGGAGGCTCCGAGCGCAGCGCGGCATGGCGGAGGAAGACAAGGGCAGTGAGCTGATGCCAGGAGGCACTGCGTCCAGCCTCCGCCTCTTCCCTGGCACCCTCCAGAACTTGGCGTGTGGTTCCCTGCGCCACTAGCCTCTATGGCTAAGACGCCCCTGCTTGGGCTGCGATGTTATGTACATTTTTTTGAAGGAAGCCTCATTGAACTCTGTGGATATTACTTCTGAGTCAACATGTCTACAATAGCACTTTTCGTTTTTCCTTTAGAAGATTTCTGACAGAAATAATTTGTGAATCTTCACTATAGGGCACAATGAAGGCATCTGGGAAACCTGGTAGGCAAAGTGCTCGTTTGTCATGTGCTGAATTGGATTCCAAGCCCTTCCCCAGTCATCACTGGTTGGTCATGCATTAATGATAACCCCAACCCACAAAGAATTCAGGACACAAATTGGCATCATCAGCAGAACAGTTCGCAAAGATTCTAAGACAAGTGGTGTCTGAAGCAATGCAATGCATCATTCAGAAAAGACAGGGACTTTTTAATGGAAGAGCCATTATATAATGGTGTGTGGAGTTTTGCTGTAATTGCATATTATGGCAGGTCAATTATTCATTAACATATATTGGCCTAAAGCATATATATTGCCATCACTGCCATTCTGTCCCTCTTTTTCATATGGTATTCAGAAACCTAGAATGCAATGCAAGGGGGATTTAAACAGTTCAGTTTAAGGTGTTGATCTTATCCTGACAACTGTGCTGTGCTTCAAACAGGGCCACTAAATGCAGGGCTACTTAACTTCAGGACTAGCAAAATCCTCTACTTTATCTAACTACCCTCCTGGTATACATGGAGCTCAATATTTGTATGGGACCATTTGGGGCTGCAACAAAATGTTGCAGCACAGAATGCTTCTGTTCAGGATTTGAGCCATTTTACTCCCCTGCTGGTTTCTGATTCTGCCCACCAACAGATGATCAGCATTCCCTAGCTAGATAGGTTGCTGAAATCAAACTGGACTGTTGTTGTTTTTTGGCCCTTCCCTTCTTATGCCTCGCCCCCCAGATATTATTTATTTAGCACGTTCTGTACCATCTTTAAAGGTAAAAAGCTTCTCATTTGTACTGTGCAAAGTGAATTATTTTTCAAGTGGCCTCTCCAGTGATTTGGGGAAAGGTTTAAAATTTGAGTTTGTTTTTCATGGTGTTCTATGTTGTTTCTCCCATTACTACTCTTTCTCCTGTGCAAGTCAAGTGAGGAGGAAGAGAAATACCTCCAAAATATCTGCAGTGGGGAGAAGAAGCCCCACCCCATGACTCTTAAGGTACTGGGTCCTTGCTAGCAGAATGGCATGTTCCACATCCCAGTCTTCCCCAGATATCTATAGCTTAATGCTCCTTATGAATCCTATTCATAGCTGCCAAGTTTTCCCTTTTCTCGTGAGGAAGCCTATTCAGCATAAGGGAAAATCCCTTAAAAAAAGGGATAACTTGGCAGCTATGATCCTATTATATCTGCCCAGCCTCAGGATGGTAATAGCTGTTGTTGCCAAAGAACTACTACAGCTATCATTCTGAAATTCACGCCCTCACATGGAGGCAACCACAGCTGCACATTGTAAATTGTCAGGCAGAAAATAAATAAGAATAAGAATGTGTGGAAGCATCGGCCTATAATTTGGCAAGCTTATTCCACTCTGGAGACACTCAAATGCCTGCAAATTTCATTCACTTCTGTGAAAAGGAGAAAAATGGTGTCACCATTTTTAGATTTCTTATTACAGTGGAGGGTTTGTATGTGGAGGAGGGAGATTTATGTTAAACTTACCTAATTTGGTTCTGAATAATGAGACAAACTGGAAAGAAACAAAGCAGCTCCAAAACACAATGAGCTCCTTCCCAAAGCCCACAAACACAAGTCAAATCTTGTGACTGGTACACACCCCTAATACAGACAAAGGGAAATACCTTTGCTGATTCGTACAGGTTTTATCTAGTACTGAATCCTCACTGCAAACTGCTAAGACAGCAGTCCTTGTGAATCAAACCTCACATAGAAGGATGAACATTTACATAAAACTTGGAGACCGAAAGACCCTCAGACTATCTGAGGCTTCTTTCAGACACTGGATATTTTTGGCATCAGTACTATTGTTTTGAATATATATAAAGCACTGACCTAGATCTTTTGGCATAATTTTGCAGCTTTTAATACCAATAATATTGCTTTTAGACAGTGTTTCAGGGTTTCTTTTGAGAGGGGTTCTTCAAAGCTGTAGCTTAATCCAGCCTTTATTAGCTTTTGTAAAGTGATTATTGGGGGGGGGAGGAGTTGGATGTGAGTTCTTAAAAGAAATGAGCATTCTGTTAGCAATAACTACACTGCTCCACTTTCAAAGTATTTGCAGGAGTTCTCCTTCCTGGGCCTGGGCATTCAGTTATGTAGGTGGTAGTCAGCTGTGTTTTACTCAGCATAGACCTATTGAAACTGTTGATTTTCACCTTTGCTATCTTGAAAAAAAATGTTGTTCTTTAAATATATATAGGAAAGAAATCCTAAATAAATTTAAGGGGTAGTACAATGTATTGAGGTGATGGGAAATCGTGTCCTCCCTAAAAGAGAGCACGTGTTGCGGTGAGACCTGGAGACTGACCGCCTGTGTTGTGGGTGGGTAAGATTGGACAGCCACAACACCCGATTGGTCCCTCGATGTTGGGTTCAATCTGGCCAATGGGGTGCAGTCCAAACGGATAGAGGGGCCTATATATACCCATGCACATGACCCAGAGCTTCCTCTTTCGGTGTGTGCATTCGGAACAAGCTAACAGCATGTCCTCCTTGTAGCCGAGAGACTTACCTTTGACGGATCGTCTTGGTGATTTCTTTCCATTATCCCCTTCTTTTCCCTTAATTCATTTCTTAAAATTTTCTTTCTCCCTTTTAACTTGATCCCTTCCCCTTCCTTTCCCTTCCCTTCTCCCTACAGGGGCTTTTGCCCCACAGGGCTTTCAGCCCCTGAGGGCTCCCGGTTTTTGGAGCTTGCCACTACCCATTTATTTATTTGCCCACAGGGCGCCTTTTCTCAGCGGCTTCTATTCTTTAATTTCAGCTGCAGCTGCAGCTTGTAGCCTTAACACAGCATTGGGGCAATTTGCAGTTTTCGCTGTTTGGGCTGCTCCATCCAGCCGATTGCATTGTTTTGCTGTATTGAGAGTTCCTTCTCCATTAAAACAGTGATTTCTTTTTGCCCGTTTTGCTTAAATGCCGGTTGAGAATTTCCTAAGGGCGGGAACTCCTCCCCTTACCCCGGCCGCCATTTTGAGTTCCCTTCTTAGTTGGGAGAGGTTCAGCCCCATCTAGTTTCAGCAGGAGCGCCATCTTGTTTTGGCGGGAGTGCCATTAGCATTGTGGGAACATTGATTTAATACCCCCATCCGGTCACGAAGGGATCGAGATGCCTATTAAAAGGAATCCCAGTCCTGCTCTCCCTTCTAAGAGGGTGATTAGAGGTCCGTCTCAATCACTGCGTTCAGTACCGGCCCCCGCGGTTCCTCAGCATATGCTGGAACTTGTGTCAGACGTGAGACCAAGAATTCTTTTTTGGTCTCATCCATCAAAAATTGGCTGCACATGTGAGGGGAGCAATTCATACTCCACACAAAATATGTTTTAAAAACTTCTACATGAGTTTGTGGCCAGGGCATCCAAACCTTTCTTTAAATTGCCTTGCATGTTCCTAAATGCAGTGTTTTGCTTTGATTCAACACCACTTAAGCTGGATTGAGAAAGGAAGTATGTCTGGTTGCTGATAGCATTCACATTTGCTTGCTCAACTGCAATCTAAAGAGAAAAGTCTATAGGCTTTGCAGATACTCAACTATACTGAACATGGAGCAATTGTTGTGCAATTTTTCTGAACTGCTTCCAAATGTAAATCCTTTCAGTTTGCAGATGGAATTCTATTTACATCCTATTCAACAACTCTTATCTGTTCAGCGTAAACAACATGAAATGAGTTCTACTATTCTGAACTTCAAATGCCTATATCCAGAAGAATATAGGTGAGTTAAGTCTGTTGCAGAAATAGTCTTGTGGCACCTTAAAAACACATTCATTGTGGCATTACAAGCTTTTATGCACATCAAAAGAAAGAGACCCTATGCATTTTCAAGATGGATAGGGACAACTATACTGAATCAGACCCATCTAGTCTGGCAACACACTTCTCAAGTGGCTAGTCACCTGACTCTAGGAAGGTCACATGCAGGTGTCAAAGACAGAATACTGTCCCTGAAGACAGAGGTTTCATAGAGCCATAGCCAGTGCTTGTTGGTGAAAACTGACATGTCAGTGATCAACCTGATAAAACTGCAATGGATGCCAGCACAAAATGGCTACCATAGGCAAAAAAAAAAAACCTTACAAAAAAACCACCTTATATGTACATTACAACAAAGCATGGCCATAGTTATTGATAAACTTATCAACCATGAATTTTGTCCAATCTTTTAAAGCTGTCTCAGATACTGCACATCACTACATTTTGTGACAGCAAATTTGATTTATCTTTCTGCATAAACAGGGACCATTTTTGTTGTTATAGAAAGAGGCTTTAAAAAGGAAAAAAGAAACTATTGTTAGTATTATTATTACTATATGCATATGTGGCTTAATGGCTGAAGCGGCTTCCAAGTGGTTTACAAGGAAAGAAACTTATGCGTTTTATTAAAATGGATTTACAAAGGAACTGGCAGTTTCAACCTGCCCTGTCTTAATGATATAGCTTAAAACACTACTTGGACTAGCCAGTTCTGGTCTTATGACATGTAAAATAATGAAGCCCACAGTGAAGGGCGATATAGGATGGAGTGGTGATAATGTAATTTGAAGCCATTTAAATAGGAGGAAGAGCACACCTGGCTAACCTCCTTGACATTTTGAGGAGGTTATGGATAAGAGTGATAATGACAGTTCACATGATGTAATTTATTTGAATTGTCAGAAAGCTATTAATAAAGTTCTACACGAAGGGAGCCTGCATAATTCACTGGATAAACCTCAGGGACTGAGAACAATTCACAGAGATGGATAGCATGCTCTGGCTTGGAAGTATTCAGATGGGCAGGTTTTGCAGCGAGATGTTTGGTGGGGGCCGGGATTATGCCGTTGGTTCCTTTCTTCCTCTATCTGAACAGCAAAGGTCTGTGCTAGGAAACACATGCTGGAGGCAGGAGGCAGTGTTGTTATAAATAGCCCTGCCACAGGCAAGATTCCCTCGTAGTTACGAGGAGCAAGTACATCTAATTGTTGGCAAATGTCTATTCTACCGTTCTTCCAATGAGCTCAAGTTGGTGCACATGCCCCCCACCCATTTTTTATCCTCACATTGAGGCACATTAAGCTAAGAGACAGTGACAGGCCCAAGGTCACCCATTAAGGTTCATGCCTGGGTGGGTGTTTGTAGCTTGATTTCCCAGGGCCTAGCATGACACTCTAAGCCAGGCATCCCCAAACTGCAGCCCGCCAGATGTTTTGGCCTACAACTCCCATGATCCCTAGCTAAGAGGACCAGTGGTCAGGGATTATGGGAATTGTAGTACAAAACATCTGGAGGGCCAAAGTTTGGGGATGTCTGCTCTAAGCGCTGCACCACACTGCCTTTTATGAAATACAAGGGGGAACTGCAACAAAATGGTGCAGTGCAGAGTTCTGCAGTTCAGGATTTCAGCTACACTATTCCACTCTCCCCTATCCAGTTTTCCATGCTAATACCTCCCTCATGTGTGTTCCTGGTGCTGTTTGGCTACATAAGCAAAGGCCCTCCTAGCCTGCACATCAGAAATGGAAATAATAATAATAATTTATTATTGAAGCAAAAAAATATATCTTCCAGTAGCACCTTAGAGACCAACTACATTTGTCATTGGTATGAGCTTTTGTGTGCATACATACTTCTTCAGATTTCAACTACGGCAGACCAGCATGGCTACCTACCTGTAACTCGAAATAAGGATTGTTTCACACTCAGGGGGGGGGGATTTGGGGTTTCTGTCCCAGTCACCGAAATGTCTCTGGCCCTTTCCATAAAAGTTAGAAAAGTGTGTTTGTAAACACATGGAAATCTTCTGCATGAGAAATATTTTGCTTGACTGTGGTTCCTACACATAAGATTAATGCATGCTTATCAACACACTTTTCTACTTCGCCCTTTGTGTTGTTTGCAGCTTCTAACATTTGTGCATACGCAACAAACACCTTTCTGCAGTGTGAAGGTGGATCCTCTTAACAGAGGGGCCATGTTGTGCTCGGCCCCATAACGTCATTCCCCAACCGGCCCCAGGGGTGGGGCTGGCCCCGCCCTCGGCTAGTGGAGTCATATTTGCCAATGGCTTTAGCCAATAGGCAGTGTGGCAAGGTCTGGGGGTTGGGGGTTTAAAATACACGGTAGCGCAACCTGGGGATCATTGGTCAAAAAGAATCTGGGGGGAGGGGAGGTCCGGCCATTGCCTGCCCCTCCAATTTTAGAAGGTATTCCATTAAAGGAATCTGGGTTCTGGGTTGTCGAAAACCCGACAGAGGGGTGAGGGCCATATCAGAACCTGGGAACCCCAGCGATGATGCCCAGTCAATACACATTGATGGAGATCCCTCTGTTGGATGTTTACCTCTCCTGGCTCCCTGCTTTGGGTCAGGGGCCAGATAGAGCTTAATACCAATGCCTAAGCCAATACCAGTCACACTTGGTGTATTTTAATAAAGTTGTGGCCAAAATTATGCCCAAAAACATTTAAATTTAATTCTTTGTCACTTTGTTTTTATTTATATTGGGGAGGGTGTTTTGGGGCTTGAAGCACAACTGATTTTTACTTCGGTTCTAGATAAATGTTACAGTAGCCAAAAGCAAAAAATAAACCTTGAGCTTTTATAGATGTGAGAGATTTTGTGTACTGACAAATGAAACAAGGGAACTTCGGAACAGGCGTTTGATTCATACTTATTTTATCCAAACAGAACGCTGCTCATTCCTAATTTGCTTTTTATTACATATAATGTATGCATTTGGGGTTACATAATATTCAATTTTATTATTAGTTATACCCTGAAAATTCCTATGTGCCCCAGATGAATAAAGGGTGTTTGGTCGTTTGCGTCAGAAACACAACATTTGCATTAGAAAGCTATTAGAAACTTTTATACCAGAAGCTGTGATGAATTTCCCCTACAGTATATGATATTTCACACACTTTGGGGCATAAACAATACACGAGAGATTTCTTTAGATGCATAGTCAACAAGGGACCTGTGGGTTTACTAGTAAGTTACAGCCAACCAAGAAATCTGAATGTATAATCTAGTTCTTCCATCTCTGGATGGATTTGCAGAGCAGTTTAGGGGACAAAGAATAGATTAATAACACAAAGGTTATTAATGAAACAGGGATGCTGTGAACTGCATGGGAAAGCGATGGTGCAGCTGCTGCTATTGCAATAGTTGCTTAACTGACAAGCCTCATTCTGGTCCAAATTAGGCCCTTTGACGCATTTGCCTGGTGGTGCATGGGCCATAGCTGCCAAGTTATCCCTTTTTTAAGGGATTTTGCCTTATGTTGAATAGGCTTCCTCGTGAGAAAAGGGAAAACTTGGCAGCTATGGCATGGGCCAATGAGACAGAGTTCTGCACCCCTCATTATCCCTGCATAGACCCATGGGAGAAAACTCTCCCATGGGTCACCACAGGAGGAGGAAGGAGTAGATGTTAGTATTTTAGCTATCCTTAGCTGCTTCAGCAAGGACTAGTGTGATTAGTTTAAATCACATGAGTGTCTGAGAGAGTGTGGGAACGGATGTCTGTCTTATCTCTTCCGCCTAAGTGTTGTTATTGTATGTTACTTTCACTTCTGTCATGTCACAGTTCTGTACTGTTGTTCGGAGAACACAGACTTGATTATGAAGTCTCTGTACATAATTGTAAATAAAGTAGTTTAGAACTACAGATGAGTCTTTCTTCTCACGATGCTACATGAAGCTGAAAGACTTGCATGCTCTTTTCAAGAGGAAAGAGTCACATATTACTGGCGCTGTGGACTGAAGGGACATGCCAGCCAGAGAGGGCCACCAGGAAGACACTCTGGAGTCTTGGGGAGTATGCCGTCTCCCCAGAGTGTTTTTCCAGCAGTAGAAACCTTTAGGCTTCCTCCTTTGGACAATCCTATGGCAAGTTCTGCTGAGAAGAGCAGCTCAGTTTGCATTGCATCTCCAGCTCAGCCACCTGATTCCTGGTTTAGGGGTATTATGTCCTCAATCACACCTCATATGAAGATAAGATAAGAAAACGGGGGCTTAGGCTGGATCTGAAGCCAATTCAGTTTGGTCACCAGACCTGGCAACCCGGCATAGAACATAGAATCATAGAAACATAGAATTGGAAAGGAGCCCAAGTCCAACCTCCTGCTATGCAGGAATCTCAGCTAAAGTATCCATGAGAGATGACCATCCAACCTCTGTTTAAAAGCCTCCTACATTTCCTCTGCCAGGCTTGGACAGAGCAGCAACAGCCCTCCTGCTGAATGGGGGTTGGATCTGGTGTAACTTCACGTCAGCTTAACTTACATCAAGTTGCTTTACACCAGCTTCTTGTGCCTAGGATTGCTATATTTCAGGACACTTTCATTGGGGAGCTCTCTCTCTCTCTCTGTATATATATATATATATATATATATATATATATATATATATGAAAAACCACAAAGTTGTTGAGTTTTTTTAAACACCCAAATAACGCGATTTTTTTCAATTAACTTGCCTGAGATCCAGGGCAAAGCACCACATTTCAGAAATTCCCTCCGGATGTCAATTCCGCCTTTGGAATCCTGGTAACGTCTGGGGAAAATCTGGACATATGGCAGCCCTAGTCAATGGGTGCCTCTGAAAGTTAGGGGCATCCACTGGACCCTGGAGGAGGCCCATGAGATGGTCCTTTGCCAGAGGCCTCCTGAAACCTGGAGGAGATCCAGCTTCCTTCCATGCTCTTCTGATGACATTTGAACAAAGCAAACGTGGAAGGGGGTTGTGGCATACAGAAGCAGCAGCTGTGTAGAACCAGTGCTATATGCATTTGAATGTTGGCTTTTGCTCAAATCATAACATGTGGGCATGCTTCTTTCCAGGCCCTCCAATCATTAAGATTATAGTGGACATGGCAAAAGTATAATAAATTTAAAGCTGGCATGCCTCCAACTGTTTCAGCACTGCAATAGCAGAATGCATTATAATTTAGATCATATCGATCCAAAACTTACAGCTAAGTAAGTTCTGCTTCTGCCCCTTGATAGGCACCTTCGGTGTCCTTGCAGATGACAAGAACTTGGAAAAGAAACAAAAATGCATGCTACAAAATACTGAAATGAGCCCACTTTATTTAAAATAAAAAAATTGACAAACTCTATAGCACTCAGTAAAAGAACATCAGCGTTTGGTCTCCTCGTCTCCCTGTGCTTTCATTTATTACACTGATTGAAAACGGTGCCAGTAAAACAGCAGTGGTTCAGTGATGTAAGAAATCTACTAAAGATTTCTACTGAGCATTTGGTTTGGTTAAGGCCAGCCCCAAAGGTAGCAAGGAGACCTTTGGATGTGGTCCATCTTGTATGTGTTTATAAAAAACCCTTGAGCTGGCCTTGGGCGAAAATGTAACAAGACTGGTGTCAAGAAAATAAGGGTGTTTTTTTCCAAATCAGTGACAGGATGCATATCAGATGCAAGAAGTGGAAACTGGAAACAGATGGCTCTTTTGAGGAGAGTGGTCTACCTTGGCACTGAAATGAAATTGCATTACCAGTTGCTTTTACAGTCAGCAATTGGAAAATGAAAAGCATCTTGATGGGTCAGTGGCACAGCAATATAAAGTCTAGAAATGTCTAACATTCAAATGCAGTCAAAGACAGACATGCAGAAAGTGGTTACCCATAGTTCTAACCATAAGCCAGTGGCAATCTCATTTTCTCCCCACTCTTCTTAACAAAAACAGGAATGGAATGTAAATGTCAATAAATAGTCATCATTAGCTAAGCTCCTTGTATACATTGTTCCAATGAGCCAATGCTCCATATTCTCAATTGCCATGATATATTTTTGTTTTTCCATTGCTGGCTGATCTCCATCCTCACTGCTTCTGGGAGGCATCACACTAAATTAATAGACCTTTCTTGTCCGTGTACTGGAGAGATTGCAACATGAGGGGCATATTGCTGCATGTGGGATGGAATTGTGAGCATCCAGACTTTGGGGGCCAGAGTCCTTGCACAATTTACCCACATATTCATCCAAGCAATGCCTTTTGTCCCAGTGCTGTTGCCATTCTTTGATAATACAAGAAATATCATCACACTATAATAAATAATTACATTAATTATATAATAAATAATTACAAAAACTTGCCAGATTATATTTATTTACACCTTGCACCCATTGGGCACTACAGGACTGTAGCATTCATTATGTATCATATGGCCCACATGCAGACATGGAACTTCTTGGGTTGGGTCACCAAAGGAAGACACAGCCTTCTCAGCTCTAGATCAGGCCCTCCATTGGCTCTATGACCAGGTAAAGACTACAAGGACTGCACAGAATGTTCTAGGTGCTGCAAGAGGCTGGTGATGTTATCATCCTGTATCAGGTCTTGGTGTTTTTTCTCTGGTAGTGTTTGGGTTTCTGATTGGTTAGCAGTTTCAAGATTCTCCCCCTCCCATGCTGTCAATTTCCCTTCTTTTCAACTAAGCCCATCACAGTCTGACAGCTGATTCATGCATCACTTGATGTCTTGATGATTGATGACTTTCAACTATTGTAAAGAGTTATATCTGAATTGACATTGGGTGACCTAGACACTCCATGTTGTTTGACCATGCAGACGATCACTTGATGCTACATATACAGGAGCATGAATGTGTGCCCTAACTCATACTCTTGGGTTTTACCTCTTTCACCTGTGCCAAGAAGCCTAACATGTCCCAGTCCTGGTGGCATTTTGTACTCCATTGTCAGCCTTGGTGAGTCCAGTAAAATCGGTTCTCTGTTAGGGCATCCTCCTCATGTCTGCTCCACTTCATTTCTGGAGCAATGTTCAGATCAGTAATAGGGCTAACTGTTACATTCTGTTGCTTGACCTATGGGATAAGAATCTACCCTCCCTCTGAAAAGGTAAATATATAAAATTAAAATAAAAATGTCCAGTAGTACCTTAGAGACCAACTAAGTTTGTTCTGGTACTGTATAAGCCAGGCATCCCCAAACTTCGGCCCTCCAGATGTTTTGGACTACAATTCCCATCATCCCTGACCACTGGTCCTGTTAACTAGGGATCATGGGAGTTGTAGGCCAAAACATCTGGAGAGCCGCAGTTTGGGGGTGCCTGGTATAAGCTTTCGTGTGCATGCATACTTCTTCAGATACACTGAAACAGAAATCACCAGACCCTTATATATAGTGGGAGGGTGAGGTGGGGTTTTTCTCAGGAGGGTAGTAGGAGATGGGTGATTGGCTCAGTGGATATGGTAAACCTGTTGACGACTGTTAATGACTGAATTAGTCCTACAGAAAAAAGCAAGGGATAGTGTGCAGATGATTAGCATATGTAATGAGACATGAATCCAATATCTCTATGAAGACTAGGTCTCGCCATAGTTTTCAGTTTAGTGATAAGTTGTAATTCAGCAACTTCTCTTTCAAGTCTGTTTCTGAAATTCTTTTGTAATAAAGACAGCTGCTTTGAGATCCCGTATTGAATGTCCTGGGGGACTGAAGTGTTCTCCTACTGGCTTCTCTGTCTTGTGATTCCTGGTGTCAGATTTATGTCCATTTATCCTTTGGCATAGGGTTTGGCCTGTTTGTCCAATATAGAGAGCTGAAGGGCACTGCTGGCATTTGATAATACATTATGAAGTGGCAGTTGCTAAACCATAAGCATGTATTTGACATACAGCCCTGATAAAGTTATTCTTTTCTGAGAGAGAAAATTGTACACATATATATATATATATATATATATATATATATATATATATATATATAATCTTAGAGGACAAAGGGAGAAGAAATCATCTTAATAAAAGACTTGTTTCAATCATTCTTAATTTTCCATGCTCCAGGGATATCATCCTTTACTTTCCTCTTTAGATGTTCAAATGATCAAAGCTCACAGAGCAGCATCTCCTGAGAAAGACTTAGGGATTGCTGAAATCACCACTCTTTTGGTGGTGGTGGAGAGTGCACTTCATGTATTAATGACAGCTTACCATCTGTGAAGGCTGCCTTTCAACTTTTTTGAACAAATTCAAGGTGACAAAGTTTCCTCTTTCCGATCCTCTTTTCTCCATTTTAATGAGAAACATGGATGACTTTTCTTCTTTCCCCACTTCCTTAGATTAGATGTTTTGGATTATGCAATTATTTACAGTTGCCTAAACCAACTTGGGGTCTCCTTCATTTGCCATATACCCATAAAGGTTTGGATAATAATAATAATAATAGTAATCCTCCAACATGCTGAAGGACCATTCTGCTCATGAATGGGGTGCTGAATGTTGCATGAATGAATACATATATACAACTTAGGTCCAACTTAGGTTATATGAAAGACTATTTTTCCCCATACAAGTCTGCCCAGATTCTGAGATCTTTGGGGAAGGTCTTTCTCTTGGTCTTGTCACCCTCACAGGCATGCTTGGTAGGGACATGAAAGGGGGTCTTTCCAATGGCTGCTCCAAGACCTTGTAACCACCTCCCTGCGGAAGTTCTTCTTTCTATGCTAGGGGAAGAGGGAAACTTCAGAAGGAACTCAGAAGGGCGTGTTTTAAAGGTCTAACAATCTATATTTGTATATTTTGCTTTGCTGCAGATTTTGTGGTTTTATATCTCAGCTAGGGGTCTCTCACCAAATTTTGGCATCCAGGAATTCTCTTTTTATACTTATTTTTTTTTCCTTGCCACCAATGCCATTGCTTGCTTGTGGAGTCCATGCTTTGTAAGCAAAGGTTTCCAGGTTCAATATCTGGTTTATCTAGTGATTTTTGCTTCTCTCACTTTCTCATCTTTCCTGTCTGAAGTCCATGAGCAGTAGCCACTGATAGATTTAACTTTCAATTCTCTGCTGAGAGTAATTCTCCCAGTTATCTAAAATTTAGTCTATTTTGCCCATTCAAAGCAATTGGACTTGAAACTAATATTAAGTCCTATTGTTTTTTAATGTTTTTAATGAAACAGATAATGTTTAATTGACTGGAACCATGAATTGCAAGTGCAACCTGCTCTGTCATGGAGGAGAGGACCGGACAAAGTTGCCACTCTTGCCCTTGATGCTAGTGCACAAAACTGGTATATTTTCATAGATAAAAATAATAATGGAACAACATTGCAGAATGATAACTATCTACTTTGCTGGATGGGAGATCTCTAGAGGCTATGATTTACTCACTCCCGAATACAAGAGACAACATGCTGTCATTAGCATGTAAATGGATCTCATCTCACCTACAAGACTTTGACAATAATGTCCTTAAATCAATATAATATTTTACACAACTGTGTTCTTTTCTGGAGCATAATCTATACTACTGACAGCCTCAATCTTTCACTTCATCTGTTCCTGACCTTCCAGATAATGCTGGTTGTTATCTACCTGTATTTGTTCCAGGATGATGATAAAAAACAGTGTCCCGAAGAACTGCTTCGACACTCTTGATGGGGTGAACATTGAATACCAGCTGGTGAGGCATTTTTTTGCTTGAAAATCACTGAGCTCTGTAATTTTGTCCCTGTTTTGTTCTGAAATACAAGTTCTGCAAAATTAATTAAAATGTGAATGCAATAGAAAATAAGGAATTACTTCAGATATTCAAATATGGTCACCAAGTACATTTTTTTCTGCTGTGTAGAATACATAAACATGTTTTAAGATGCTGGTGTAGAGCTCCCTCTTCCGCACACTGAAGGTTAGAGCAGGGGTCAGCAAACATTGTCAGCAGGGGGCCGGTCCACTGTCCCTCAGACCTTGTAGGGGGCCGGACTATATTTCTTGGGGGGAAATGAACAAATTCCTATGTCCCACAAATAACCCAGGTGCATTTTAAACAAAAGCACACATTCTACTCATGTAAAAACACCAGGCAGGCCCCACAAATAACCCAGAGATGCATTTTAAATAAAAGGACACATTCTTGAGAGCCAGCATGGTGTAGTGGTTAAGAGAGGTGGACTCATAATCTGGTGAACCGGGTTCGCGTCCCTGCTCCTCCACATGCAGCTGCTGGGTGACCTTGGGCTAGTCACATTTCTATGAAGTCTCTCAGCCTCACTCACCTCATAGAGTGTTTGTTATGGTAAGGAAGGGAAAGGAGATTGTTAGCCGCTTTGAGACTCCTTAGGGTAGTAATAAAGCGGGATATCAATTCCAAACTACTACTACTACTTCTTCTTCTTCTTCTTCTTCTTCTTCTTCTTCTTCTTCTTCTTCTTCTTCTTCTTCTTCTTCTTCTTCTTCTTCCAAACTCTTCTTCTTCTTCTTCTTCTTCTTCTTCTTCTTCTTCTTCTTCTTCTTCTTCTTCTTCTTCTTCTTCTTCTTCTTCTTCTCTCTCCTCCTCCTCCTCCTCCTCCTCCTCCTCCTCCTCCTCCTCCTCCTCATGTAAGAACACACTGATTCCCATACTGTCCGCGGGCCAGATTTAGAAGGCGATTGGGCCAGATCCGGCCCCCAGGCGTTAGTTTGCCTACCCATGGGTTAAAGGATTCAGGACAGACAAGAGAAAGCAAAACTATGGAATTTGCCCCAATGAAGATAGTGATGGCCATCAGGGTGGATGGCTTTGAAGGGGGATTAGACTAATTCATAGAGGTAATGGTTATCAGTGGCTAGTAGCCATCATAGCTATGTTCTGCCTCCATGGTTTAAGGTAGAAATGCTTCTGAATTTCAATTGCTGGAAACCACAGGAAGGGAGAGTGCTGAGAGGAGAGTGCTCTTGTGAGAACAGGGTGGTCAATTGACCTGATCCAGCAGCTCTTCATATGTTCTTATGCCCTGAATGTTCAGGCTGGTGTCATCAATGGAACCCCTGCCAGAGGCATCCATCTTCCAAATGGAGCTTTCTGGGAGCAGGGAAGGGGCATGGCTAAGCCAGCTTGTGGGATGTGATCCACGGGTAGCAGTCAAGTACAACATTCCTTGTAATGCTAGAGTGGACATGCAAGGGAATGTTTGGTCCAGCCAGTCAAAACTTCCTGTTCCTCCTGGCCTGGAACACCCTTCCTTTTGCATGTGACCAGAGGTGGGTTACCTGTCCAGGATGAGTCGCGCAGCACTCCCTCCCTCCCTCCCCCTTTCTCCCTTTGTCTGCTTCCAGCTAGGACTGCTCTGTTGGCTTGCACAGGGATTGTCCTCCGTATGGGGTAAAGCCACATGTTGCTATTTGTAACTTTAAGTCTTTAAGCCTGCCTTCAGGATTAATACTGTGTACTGCCTGAACATGAGTAAACTTACATTTGTTGACTATGAATAGGATTGTGGTATCCTTATTCTTTTAAGAGGGATCCAAGGGAATTTACCAGGAACGTACAATTCAGTCTGAGGCAGATTGAATTGCATAATAGTAAGAGGTTCTAACGAGCCTGCAACCAGCTTTCTGCTGTGCGTGAGAAGGGGAATGTAACTCTGCTACATAAGGTACTTGCTAGCGCAAGTTAGGAAGGAAATTAATAAACAATATATCCTCTCCTGCCACCTTGAACATTCCCACACAGCTTGGGATCCATCAGATCCTATGTCAGCCAATCTGCCATCGCATGAGAGCACCAGGGCTTCTCCAGCTCTACCTCCCTGCCCCACCTTCCATCTTGACCATCATGCCAGGCCTGCAGAAGCTGTGATGACTCCTCGGCTCCATAAAGTGCTGCCAGGAGACAGAAGGATTTAGGATTTTAGCTTGAGTGATAAATAATGATGTCAGTAAATGTGTTGACAGTAACCACAAAATCACACCGCTTCCCCAGAACTAATTTCACTCATAGCTATCTTCATGTATGCATGTCCAAAGCCTGCGTTTACAAGCAAGTGGGACTTTTTATTCCTAGGGTCAACTGAATTTAATTAGGAAAACAGACAGAAATCACACATACACACACACACGGTTTTATGTAGGTTTGCTAAATTAGCATGGTGGTTTCCATAAAACAGAGCTCAGTACATATATTCATGCCCTGAAAGGATTTTCTGCATGAATGAGGTTGTACCGCAAGGAGCGCAAAAGCATAAAAGCAGTGGGTACCAATTCAGAAAGGAGAGAAAATCTTTGAAAAACAGTATCTAATAGGAACTTCATTTCAGAGTGCTCATATTTTGCTGTAACTCTTCTTTTTCAGATCTTCATAATTCTCAGTCAATAATCACAGGATTTCATCACACACACACACACACACACACACACACACACACACACACACACAGTGAGTAAGACTTAAAATGTTATAAATAAATGGATTTATATTTCCTTGAGTGATTCTGGCTTCGTAGATGTCACCATAGAGCCGGGTGTCCTCATTCAAAGTTAAATTAAATACTGGGCTTTTGATTTAATATCAACAACCTCAGATATGCAGATGACACTACCTTGATGGCAGAAAGTGATGAGGCATTAAAGAACCTTTTAATGAGGGTGAAAGAGGAGAGCGCAAAATATGGTCTGAAGCTCAACATCAAAAAAACCAAGATCATGGCCACTGGTCCCATCACCTCCTGGCAAATAGAAGGGGAAGAAATGGAGGCAGTGAGAGATTTTACTTTCTTGGGCTCCTTGATCACTGCAGATGGTGACAGCAGTCACAAAATTAAAAGATGCCTGCTTCTTGGGAGAAGAGCAATGACACACATCTCAAATTGGCGCCAGAGGTCACATACAATACTGGTTTCAGGGTTTGTGGGGCTTGGACAAGATGCCTTCAGTGGGGTCCCATCCTTTTTGTCTGTACCACTGCTGCCCATTTAATAGCCATCTCCTCTGGACTCAACTGTCGAGAGCAACCTTTCTCAATATTGGGTTCCCAGATGTTGTTGTACTACAACTCACATTGTTCCTGACTGCTGTGCCTGCTGGCTATGGATGATGGGAATTGTAGTCCAACAACAACTGGAGACCCAAGGTTAGGAAAAGCTGGTCTAGAGGGACATCAGAAAGCAAGTGAGATGTTCTGCTCCATTTTCTCACTCTTGCCAATGCTTGCATGCCCAGAGAGGACAACTGAACAGGAAGTGACAGAAAGGAGAAGCAGAGCCAAGAGGCTCTGGGGGTTGAGAATGGGCTCCTTGCAATGGAAGATGCCCTGCAAAACCTGCATCTGGCGCTGGCGATGCTCAAAGTTTAGCACTTTTCCCTGTTCCAAACTGTGATCCAGCATTGTTTCAAGGAAAATCCAAAGCGATAGCTGAAGTCACAGTAATCAGATAATGAACTCACAACATTACAAAACCCAGGAAAGCACAATTAGAGCAAATTGCATTGATCCAAGAGCTAAAATTAGTCATGGAGTCTGTCAAGGGTGCTCACTGTCTCCTTTCCTGCTCTGCATTTTTATAGAAGATACAATTAATAAAATAAAACAAGCAGCAGACTTGGACATTCAAGGAATTGAGAAGGAAATAAATAGGCTGTGTTTTACAAAAGCCAGTGGTAGATATGGAAAGAAAGTGTGGCAGAACACTGGAGTTGGGAATCTGGCCATAGAAAACACAGCTTGGAGAGAAACAGTTTGAAATCCAAATTAGTTGATTCTAAGGAAAAATTCAATTCCATTTGCATTTAAAATGGAATCTGCCACATTCACAATTCCCCAAATAATATGCAAACCGACACACAGCTATCCTTCAGAAAACACAATTATCCGAATTTTGTGATGCTGTTCCCCAATCAATAATGATAATGATAACAATAATTTATTTATATTTCCCCAGCCTCTCTAGGCGGCTCCCAATCGAGTGTTAAATGTTTACATAATGTTTACATAAATACATACAGTGGAACCTCGGTTTATGAACACCTCAGTTTACGAATTTTCAGTTTACGAACGCCGCAGGCCCATCTGGAACGGATTAATTCACTTTCCATTACTTTCAAGGGGAAAGTTCGCTTCAGTTTATGAACGCTTCAGTTTATGAACAGACTTCCGGAACCAATTACACCCATGCTTCGGGTTAAGTATGCTTCAGGTTGAGTACTCCGCGGACCCATCTGGAACAAATTAATCCACTTTCAATTACTTTCAATGGGAAAGTTCGCTTCAGTTTATGAACGCTTCTGTTTAAGTACTCCGCGGACCATCTGGAACAGATTACTCCACTTCCCATTACTTTCAATGGGAAAGTTCGCATCAGTTTATGAACGCTTCAGTTTACGAACAGACTTCCGGAACCAATTGTGTTCATAAACTGAAGTACCACTGTATATTAATGGAAATTATGCAGAAAAATGAAGATAGTGAAAATAACATACAAAGGGTATTGTATTAGGAAAAATCATTTGCAAAAATGTGTACATTGGTCAAAACAGCAGATAAAAATGCAAATGAATGTTCTTGAGGATTTTTTTGGAAAAAAATAAACTGAATGTATGGATTTTTAATGTATGTAATGGTTGGGCTTTGTCTTATGTGTGAATACATTATCACAAAGGTGCCCCAATGAAGCAAACTTAGGAGGGCACAGGGCATGTGCAGAGGGTGAAGTCATGTTGCATTATATGTATTGCTTGTGATGATGGGACAGTTTAATTGAATACTGCCACTCATTTTAATGGGTCTCCTCTGAACATGATTTAGATGGATATCACCCTATAGCTATACCCCTACATTGTCTTCCCCAACCTAGTGCCCACCAGATGTTTCAAACTGCAGCCCATGCTCATCGGAGAAGATGGGAATTATAATCAAAATCAACTTGAATGCACCAGGTTGAGCAAGGCTGCCTTTAAAAAAAAATCTTGCATTCATGTGAAAATTCTTGTGCATGATCCAACCAACCAGAAATACTTCAATGTCCCATTTATTTCAATCTGAGAATTAAGCAGGTCCCATTTTCTCTTCTTTGCAATCATTTCTAGCCTATATCAGTAGTTGTTACCACTGATTGTTTCATATGGAATATGCCTACTTGGAATAAACGGATTATTGCTGCTCAGTGGTCTGGAAAATGTGAAGAGCTTTAAGACACTTGCTGATATGACAAATTGAGGAAAATGCCTTGAAGACTTAATCATTTATATTTGCTCCTATCAGAATCTGTCAGCTATTTCAAAGGTGTAGAGGTTTAAAATAATTTCTGAGCATGTAGCGCATGGCATTAGCGTAATGATCACAATCAAAGCTGCTGCATATGCAGAAACAGGCTTTCGTACATGAAAGAAGTCTGTGGCATATTCCATACAGTGGGGACACGCTAAATATTAGTTATTTATCCAAGGCTTGTAGCAATGACCCAGTTTAGGGTATGGATCTGGCACTGTCCTTATATATGCCTTTAGTCTGAACTAGGTGGGGGGGGGGGTAAATTTTGATTAAGTTTGCAATTAAAGGCGAATCTACCTCCTTTGCACTTTCTGAAACAACATGCAAGTCAAAAGGGAGACATGCTTTGGAATTTGCACTTCTCCTAATTCTGCAATGCAGTTATCCAGCTAAGTAATATGTACAAAAATGCACATGTTAGGGTAAAATGTGCATAAAATGCATATATAAGTAGTGAACATAAGCTACACGATACACTGTATTGGGGAAAAATATATATTAAGGAAAACTGCACCCATAAATGTGTGTGTTAAAGGAAATTAGTATAAAATGTGGATGATGTGGAAATGCAAAGAACTGGATTTAAGCTTGGGAACATGAGAAACTGAGGAAACTATAGCTGTTCCAACAGAGCCCTAGGAAGTTTGGAAGCTGGCACTGCCTACCTGGGGCTGGATACTGGTGTTCTCTGCCCACTCAGTTACCCATCCAATCCAGCTCAGGTAGGCGTGCTGGGAGGATTGGCCAGGAAGGAACAGGTAGCCTTACCTTGCACAAGGTGAAGTGGAGCCATTCTTGGGAAGCAGCCAACGGATTCAGAGCTTTCCCACCCTCCACTCCCTAAATTAATACTTGCAGTACAGGTTATTTCCTTCCACAGGCGCACACGCACGCAGGCGCGGCTATGACAAGGCTGCTGTTGAAGGGCCGGAAAGGAATTTCCCTGCATTGGCAGGTTTCGCCTTTCCCGTAGCAATTCGTCACAACTTGGTGGATGCAGGCCTTGGGCAGAATCCTTTAGTCATTTACATAAATGGGTGGGGCATGGGGCAGTGACCCCCTGCCCCCATTGCGGCGGCGATAACAGGGTTCCTGTAAATTGGGGGGGGGGACATTGACCATATGCACAGGCCGTCATTGCCCTCCCCCTCTAGCGGCTGCGATCGAGGGAGGTGGGGGCTATCTGCTTGAACATATGTTTTCCAGAGTTAGCCCAAACCCCACACATGCTGGGCAACCCTGAAAATTACACCACCCCCGACTGGGGGCTGGGAGGGATATACGCCCAATGCCTGAGCCAATTTTAATCCCATCAAACGTGGTATGTGTCGTTATTCCACTCGGGGGCTGCCCGGGGTTTTGGGGGGACTCCGCCTGACTGCGCAAAATGCATATATAAGTAGTGAACATAAGCTACACGATGCATTGTATTGGGGGGAAAACATATATTAAGGAAAACTGCACCCATAAATGTGTGTGTTAAGGGAAATTAGTATAAAATGCTGATGATGTGGAAATGCAAAGAACTGGATTTAAGCTTGGGAACATGAGAAACTGAGGAAACTATAGCTGTTCCAACAGAGCCCGAGGAGCTCTCCAAGGTCCTGCAGGTGCTCAGTTTGTCTGGGACTCTTCCTTTGGATTCTTGCTGTGCATCTTTGAGGCTACTGTGACATTTGCCCATTCCTGGGGAACTACAATTGTGCAGGAGTGGGAAACGGGTTAATAGGCTGACCAATAAGAAACTGGAGGCGGAGCTTAGGGGCTTTAAAATCCCAGCCCAGAGGCAGTTGAGGAGCAATTCGAAGTTGGGAGTTGAGAGGGAGTTGAAAGAGGGCAGTTGGGAAGGGTGGTTGGTAGTTGGTGGTTGTGAAGTTTGGTGTGTGAGACTTGGTGGTGGTGAGGTAGAGTAGTGAGACTGAGATTACGATAGAGTTGAGAGCGAAAGTAACATGTAACAGTGTAACTAATACCTGAAGCTTGCCGGTATTTAAAATAAATACTTGTTTCTTTGTTTAACTTAAAATCCTGACTGTGACTCAGTGCAGGGGGGATCCTGGTTGGTGGCAGAGGAGCAGTGGTGGCACAGGGATCAATAGTCTGTGAAACGACCGGGGGCCACATGTGATTGCCACACTACTTCTCTTGTTTTCTTGCCTTGAATGCCTCATACTACAGACTTTGTCTGCTGATTTGGTCTGTAGACAGGACACTGCTGAAATTCCATTTGATCCTTGAGTTTTTGTGGAGGAAGATGACAGCTCCCCTAGCAGTGAAAGGTGATTTGCTGCTGGGACTGTTTGGATAGGTGTAGGGACTGAGTAAGTGACTGCTATTTTGTTTTCCTGGAGAGGGGCAGCTGCTTAACCCCAGGGTTTCCTGGTCTTCACCTCCTACCTGTGAAATGGGATTAAATAATATAAATCCCTTTTAGGGGTTAAGGGGGCTACCCTTCTTTGCTGCTCTTTGTCTGGCCCAGGTCTCAGACTAGGCTAAGCTTGGGTTCTCCTCCTCCTCCTGTTAGTAATTCCTCCTCCTCTAAAGGCTGGCTCTATCCTACCATCTCTTCATTGCAAGCTCCCTTTCCCTTGCAGTGTGGGACCCTGTCCGCTTCCCCAACTGACTGTTGTATCTGTGGGATGTTAGGAGCAGTTGCTGGGACTCACTGCCACATCGGTATCATCACTATCCCCTCTGGGCTCCTTTGGGATGAAGGGCAGGGCAGAAATGCAATAAATGAGAAACAAATACATGAAACTCATTGTTGTATGGTACTTTTCCATGGTAAACTGTTAACAAAGCAGCTCACAGCATCAAAGGGTTTTCATAAGATAACTCACTAACAATTCAAGGCACAACAGAATTTGAATCTTCATATAAATAACAGGGTTTTAGATTTTTAGAAGACATCTGAAGGCAGCCTGTTTAGGGAGGCTTTTAATGTTTAATAGATTGTTTTATTTCATTTTTCTGTTGGAAGCCGCCCAGAGTGGCTGGGGAAACCCAGCCAGATGGGTGGGGTACAAATAATAAATTATTATTATTATTATTAATATTATTATCTCATATTTGTAAATGTGCCATAAATTTAAACAACCCACTGATTGTTCATAAAAAGGAATACAAAGACAATAATATCATCCAGACAACAATATATCTTGACCAATGCTTCTGCATAGGGATGGGTGAATCAGTCAGTTTCATATTTTTTCAGTTTCTTATTTTTCAATCTTAAATTCAGTTCTCCACATTTCCGTAACAGTTTTCGTTTTATGTAGATTTATCAGATTTCTTTTAATTAGGCTGGTGGTGGGGAAACATTGGAATATATTTTACCAGCTTCCCCCCTCCTCATAAAAGCAATTTAGTTGTTTTACTTGTCATCTATGATTCACTGAATAATTCTGTGCTCATGTTCCCTTGGTTTTTCATTATACTTTATGGGCCAGTGCTCAGGACCACAAACTTGAAACCGTCAGCATTTCCTTTCACTTTATTGGTTAGCAACCGCACACACCACAGGCACGTAGACATGGCTCTCTTGAGCTTACTAAAGGAAACATTGTTTTCTAAGTTCCCCGGGGAAAGTGTGACCTTTATGGCTACTTTACAAGTATAGTTTATTGATGTTTTCCTTTTGCACATTGCAGAGCTTACTCATTTAATGCGAGTGATTACTTTTTAAAAGAAACCAAAGCAACTTGATGCCATTTAAATGGGAACCAAAATGGAAATGATCAGTGAAGACAGTGGTGCTAGGTCCACAGGAAAAGTACCCCCATTTCTCCCAGTATCCTTGTCCACCACCTCCAGCTTAGTATAGGCACCAAAGAGAGAGGGTGTCTATAGCAGGCATAGGCAAACTCAGCCCTCCAGATGATTTGGGACTACAATTCCCATCATCCCTGACCACTGGTCCTGTTAGCTAGGGATCATGGGAATTGTAGTCCCAAAAAATCTGGAGGGCCGAGTTTGCCCATGCCTGGTCTATAGCATGTAAAATAATGTCCACAGATGGTCAGATCTCTGTTTAACCATTTCCTCCTGATAAAGGTTTCAAGATGCCTGCTTTTCAAACATGTGTGAAGCTGAATGTTGGAAGATTCAAGGCAGACAAAAAAAAAGAACTTCTTCAGACAGAGCAAATAATATGTAGCAATGACCAACAACATGGATGACTTTCAAAATGGATTAAACACAATGTCTGCTAGTCATGAAGGCTATGTACCAGTTCCAGTGTTGGAGTGAATATGTATCCCAGTTGCTGGGAATTACAACTGGGATCCCCAAACCAATGGTGCATTTCATCTCCCCAGTAGAATGTCCAGTAAAGTGTTCCCCCATTCCATGTTCACCTACAAATAGGATGGATATTTTTAGGCACAAACTTTAGATCCAATGTTAAGTTGTTAATATTTAACAATTCATCTAGATCATCTTGCTTAATAATGGTAGATTTAAAAATAAAGGAAGAAATGACTTGCAATAAGTGAGTAAACTTTTCAATGTGCAAAAGGAAACATCAATAAACCAAACTTGTAGAATAACCATAAAGGTCACATCTTTCCTGAGGTAGTTAGAAAACAATGTTTTCTTTAGTGTGCTCAGGACCATATTGTGCAACCAATAATATGAAAGGAATACTGATGGTTTATAGTGCCCTGAGCAATGTGTATGAGACGAAAAATTAGGAGCACAAAATTCTGATCCACCACGGACTGTGCATGTTCTTAGAAGCTGCAGCTGAGAGCCACATCACTCCCTACCCCAAATAGACACATGCTCAAGCTTAAAGGGGCCCATCTAAACTACATGTGCTACTAACATTGGCTTGATTTAGACAAATGGGCATGATCAAATTGGGGCACTGCCAACCTGAGTGACACACAGTTCAGTATTTATTGAAAGAGGCATGTCATGTGGCCATGGTTGCATGGCTGGTAAGTCAGCCCACATTGACCACATTATCAGGGGGAAATTGTTGTAAATGGATTGCTTGTGGGCATGATGAATATAAGTAAAATGTGCAATAAAGTAATTCAAGGATAAACTCATGTACCAAAAATGTGGATATATTTTATGGAGCAGGCATTTGTTTTTCTCCTTGGTATTTTGTACAATATGCTTCAGGGATGAAAGGATGAATCCCGGGTGTACAACTGACTGATCATTTTTTGTTTTGTTTTTACAGGCTGCATCTTACTTTGAAGGTATATTGGTATGGCTTTGTGTCACTTCTAGTGACTGGTTCACGTATGAATGCACATCTCCTGATTTCTCAGAGCTGGTTCACAGTAGGGATGCTTGGAAAAAAAAGTCATTCTTTGCAAATTCCAATATGAACTGACCCAATCGGCACCTCCTGAACTCAAGTGCAGATCAGCGCACAGCTATCCTACACCACTCTGAATTTTGTGGTGCAGCTGTTCACTGATTTGTGCATTGTGAAATGCATGGCTTAAATTTGATTTCATCAGTGTTTTTGATGAAAATTTTATATCGCTTTATGTGAACAGCTTAGAGGGTTTTTTGTTGATTAATAGTATCTAAATTTTGTCGAATGAATGAATGAATCAATATATATTTCAGGATAAAATTCATCTAGATATGCATATTTTATAGCAATATGTTCAACAATACATATTTATACACAATTGGGGGGGGGGGAGATACTTTTATTTTTATTTTGTTAAAAGAAAAGAAAAAGCAAATTAATGAAGAATCAGGGTGGAATGGAATTTGGACTGAATATATGGATAACTTGATGCAGACCAGAAAACAGGCTGATCATCCATGCACACATAAATTTCCAGTTACAGGTAGGTAGCCGTGTTGGTCTGACGTAGTCATAGAATCATAGAATCATAGAATCATAGAGTTGGAAGAGACCTCAAGGGCCATCCAGTCCAACCCCCTGCCAAGCAGGAAACACCATCAAAGCATTCCTGACAGATGGCTGTCAAGCCTCTGCTTAAAGACCTCCAAAGAAGGAGACTCCACCACACTCCTTGGCAGCAAATTCCACTGCCGAACAGCTCTTACTGTCAGGAAGTTCTTCCTAATGTTTAGGTGGAATTTTTTTTCTTGTAGTTTGAATCCGTTGCTCCTTGTCCGCTTCTCTGGAGCAGCAGAAAACAACCTTTCTCCCTCCTCTATATGACATCCTTTTATATATTTGAACATGGTTATCATATCACCCCTTAACCTTCTCTTCTCCAGGCTAAACATACCCAGCTCCCTAAGCCGTTCCTCATAAGGCATCGTTTCCAGGCCTTTGACCATTTTGGTTGCCCTCTTCTGGACACGTTCCAGCTTATCAGTATCCTTCTTGAACTGTGGTGCCCAGAACTGGACACAGTACTCCAGGTGAGGTCTGACCAGAGCAGAATACAGTGGTACTATTACTTCCCTTGATCTAGATGCTATACTCCTATTGATGCAGCCCAGAATTGCATTGGCTTTTTTAGCTGCTGCATCACACTGCTGACTCATGTCAAGTTTGTGGTCTACCAAGACTCCTAGATCCTTTTCACATGTACTGCTCTCAAGCCAGGTGTCTCCCATCCTGTATTTGTGCCTTTCATTTTTTTTTGCCCAAGTGTAGTACTTTACATTTCTCCTTGTTAAAATTCATCTTGTTTGCTTTGGCCCAGTTGTCTAATCTGTTAAGGTCATTCTGAAGTGTGATCCTGTCCTCTGGGGTATTAGCCACCCCTCCCAATTTGGTGTCGTCTGCAAACTTGCTCAGGATGCCCTCAAGCCCATCATCCAAGTCATTGATAAAGATGTTGAACAAGACTGGGCCCAAGACAGAACCCTGTGGCACCCCACTAGTCACTACTCTCCAGGCTGAGGAGGAGCCATTGATGAGCACCCTTTGGGTTCGGTCAGTAAGCCAGTTACAAATCCACTGAATGGTAGCATTGTCTAGCCCACATTTTACCAGCTTCTTTACAAGAATATCATGGGGCACCTTGTCAAAGGCCTTGCTGAAATCAAGATAGGCTACATCCACAGCGTTCCCTTCATCTACCAGGCTTGTAATCCTGTCAAAAAATGAGATCAGATTAGTCTGACATGACTTATTTTTCAGGAACCCATGCTGACTTTTAGTGATCACAGAGTTTCTTTCTAGGTGCTCACAGACTGTTTGCTTAATGATCTGCTCTAGAATCTTTCCTGGTATTGATGTCAGGCTGACTGGGCGGTAATTGTTTGGGTCCTCTCTTTTCCCCTTTTTGAAAATAGGGACAACATTTGCCCTCCTCCAGTCTGCTGGAACTTCGCCTGTTCTCCAGGAATTTTCAAAGATTATTGCCAGTGGTTCTGAAATCACCTCTGCCAGTTCTTTTAATACTCTTGGATGTAGTTCATCTGGCCCTGGAGACTTGAATACATCTAAACTAGCCAAGTATTCTTGTACTACCTCCTTACTTATTCTGGGCTGTGTTTCCCCTGCTGAATCATCTGCTCCATATTCTTCAGGTCGGGCGTTTTTTTCTTTCTTGCAGAAGACTGAGGCAAAGAAGGCATTGAGGAGTTCTGCCCTTTCTCTGTCCCCTGTTTGCATTTCACCATCTTCTCCTCTGAGTGACCCCACTGTTTCCTTGTTTTTCCTTTTGCTACGGATATACCCATAAAAGCCCTTTTTGTTGCTTTTAACCTCTCTAGCGAGCCTGAGTTCATTCTGTGCTTTAGCTTTTCTGACTTTGTCTCTACACGTGCTGGCTATATGTTTGAATTCCTCTCTGGAGATTTCCCCCCTTTTCCATTTTTTGTACATATCCCTTTTAAATCTTAACTCAGTCAAAAGTTCTTTAGATAGCCAGCCTGGCTTCTTTAGGCACCTTCCATGTTTCCGTCTCATTGGTATTGCCTGAAGTTGTGCTTTTAATATCTCCCTTTTAACAAACTCCCAACCATCATGAACTCCCTTCCCTTTTAGTATTACTGTCCATGGGATTTCACCCAGCGTTTCCCTAAGTTTTCTGAAGTTGGCTTTCTTAAAGTCTAGAATTTGGACCTTAGTATGCTTGGTTGCTCCTTTCCGCTGGATAATAAACTCCAGAAGAGCATGGTCACTCCCACCTAATGATCCTGCCACTTCTACCCCACTAACCAAGTCATCACTATTGGTTAGGACCAGATCTAAAATGGCTGATCCTCTTGTTGCTTCTCCCACTTTCTGGACAATGAAGTTGTCTGCAAGGCCAGTGAGGAATCTGTTCGACCTTATGCTCTTGGCTGAGTTTGACATCCAACAAATATCAGGATAGTTGAAATCCCCCATTACTACTATCTCACTTCCTTTGGAATGCTTGGCCATCTGTTCCAGGAAGGCATCATCTGTGTCCTCAGTTTGGCTTGGGGATCTATAGTAAACTCCCACAATGAGATCACTGTTGTTTTTCTCTCCCTTAATTTTGACCCAGATACTCTCAATTTGGCTTTGAAGTTTTAAATCCTGGATCTCTTCACAGGTATACATATCCCTAACATATAAAGCTACCCCTCCTCCTTTCCTGTTTGGTCTATTTCTCTTAAATAGATTGTATCCCTCTATTACTACATTCCAGTCATGAGACTCATCCCACCAGGTTTCAGTGATGCCTATTATGTCATATTTAGTTTGCTGTACCAAGAGCTCAAGTTCATCTTGTTTATTTCCCATGCTCTGTGCATTAGTATACAGACATTGAAGACCGTTGATCTCTTATTTAAGGATATTTTAAGTCAAAAATAAATAAATAAAAAATCCTTCCAGTAGCACCTTAAAGACCAACTATGTTTGTCATAGGTATGAGCTTTCGTGTGCATTCACACTTCTTCAGATACACTGAAACAAAAGTCACCAGACCCTATGTATAGTCAGAGGGTGGGGAGGGGTATTACTCAGAAGGGTGGTGGGAATGGGTGATTGGCTGATAGGAGCGGTAAACCTGTTGTTGACTGTTAACGACTGTTAACGACTGCAATTGATCTTGCAGGAAAAAGCAAGGGGTGAGATGACTAAAGAAAGCTTTATCACGTATAATGAGATAAGAATCCAATGTCTTTATTCAGACCAGGTCTCTCCATGGTTTTAAGCTTGGTAATGAGTTACAATTCTCTTTCCAGTCTGTTTCTGAATTTTTTCTGTAATAAGACAGCTACTTTGAGATCTTGTATAGAATGTCCTGGGAGATTGAAGTGTTCTCCTACTGGTTTCTCTGTCTTGCGATTCCTGATGTCAGATTTATGTCCATTTATCCTTTGGCGTAGGGTTTGGCCTGTTTGTCCAATATAGAGAGCTGAAGGGCACTGTTGGCATTTGATGGCATACACAATGTTAGAAGATGAGCAATTAAATAGTCCTGAGATGGTATGTTTGATGTCGTTGGGGCCAGTAATGGTGTTGTCCGAGTGTATGTGGCAACAAAGTTTGCATCTGGGTTTATTGCAGGCTCTGGTACCAGTGTCCATGTTAAGTCTGGTGGTGGTATTATTGTGGGTGAGGAGTGCTTGATGACTGCAACATGGGGTGATAGTTGAGTGCATGAACTATCACAAAGATAAGACTACAGAGACAATCGTCTCATTACTTCAAACACAATGTTTTTCAGTCAGTTCAGCTGAGTGCTACTCAGGCTTTATACCTAAGCAAGAAATCTCTGCACATGTAGAAGGTTTGCACCACACTGATGTAACCATGACCTTGCCCCTCTTACCTCTGTCCTTGAATGCAGCAGTGATGACTAGAGGTCAAGTGACCACCAGCACCCCATACTGCCTTCTGTTATTGCTAATACTTGAAATGGAGATAACCCCAGTCCATTCGGAGAATAAAAGAGCAGTCCAATGTAAGAAAACTGGAATTCAGATTTACATCCCTTTGCTTCCATCCCACTTGCTTTCAATAGGGCAGAAAAAACAACTGAATCATGTTTATTCTGAAGAAAGGGATTTGCCTTAATTGTCTTCTGTGGGCTTCAGCCCCTTTATAGAAGCTGTGTCAATGCAAGCAGACAAAAGTTAATTTCGCAGAACGCTTCTCAGGTTTAGGGTTTCTGAAGTGCCCTTAAGTAAAAAAAAAAAGACTTTCAAATTCTGATTTACAGGTAGAAGGTGTCCTGTTAAGATTGCTATAATAGTCATTGCAATTAAAAACAGCCAAGAAGAATTTCCCTGTAGTTTGATCAAGGGGATATCATGTTATTTCTTTGAAAGAAAGTAACGCCTTCCACAAAGTCAATAAAAGTAATAATTGTTCACTTTTGAGTGCTACATTAACTTCATCTGTTTTAGTTACAAAAGAAGTTGCTCATCACAAACTTTGGCATGTTTACTCAGACGTTAGGTCCACTGCTTTCAGTTTAGTGTGCTGAAGCTTGTGCCTGGGATTGAGGCCTTAGTCAAAGTTTGCACAAAATTCAAGGACATGTAATTAAGCAAGAACAAATAATGAATTGTTTCCCAGAGTGAGATGACAGCCCCTTCCCTCCACTGCCCTGTGGTTTTGGAGAGGTATGTGTCAAAACCTGGAGAGGTTTTCTTTCATTGTGAAAGGGGTTTCCATTTTGCTGCCTCATTTGCTTCAGAATTTATTTAGAATTTGGTGGATGTGGTATCCAACATACCTGGTGTTTGTGAGGAGGCCAAGAGTGGTATCACAAAACAATACCCACACACACAGTTTAAAAGGCCAAACCCCCTGGAAAAGAGGAATGTTTTCACCTGGCACTTAAAGATATGTAACAAAGGTGTCAAGCGAGCCTCCTTGGAGAGAACATTCCACAAATGGGGGGCGACCACATAAAAGGCCTGTTCTCGCGTTACCACCCTCTGAACTTCTGCTAGAGGGCAGCAGAGTTTGCTTGGCATGCTCCAAGCATACATAAAAAAGAATGAAGTAATGTGACCTTAAATATTAGTAGTGTCTGCTTCATCCCTTCTCTTTGGTCTGTATATAACGTATATTCTGGCGTATAAGACGACTGGGCATATAAGACAACCCCCAACTTTTCCAGTTAAAATATAGAGTTTGGGATATACTTGCCGTATAAGGAATACGACCCGGCGTATAAGACAGCCCCTGACTTTTGAGAAGATTTTCCTGGGTTAAAAAGTAGTCTTCTACGCAGGAATATACTTGCAAATGCACTGGAATAATAATAATAAAAGCCATACATTTCCAGTACTTACTTCTCTGAAGAACTCTGTGGGAACCCTAGGAGATCACTAATGAATGCCATGTCAAGAAGGAAGGTGTTTTGGAGAAATCTCATGCATGATGTGGAAATTTACGGCAGCAGACATTGGCTGGGTTGCACAGTAACTTTGCTGCATCCTCCAATGATTCCTCTTAGCGGCTTATGAAGTTCCACAACAGACCAACACAAACCAACCAATGCATCATCCAAAATGTCTCATTCCATTGATGGATTGCTCTGTGGTGGAATCTCAACAACTCTGTCATATTGGTGAACAAAATGACCCTTTATGTATTATTAGAGTGGTCAAAGAGAAGAATGTGTTGAAATCGAGGTGATTTGATATTTCAGTCCTGTGTTTTGAGTGCAATGTATCCAGATACACATTTTGGATTATATTGGGCCTAACTTGATGATGAAAGATATTTATATTGGTAATATTAGGAAATATGTTGTGCTAAATATTTTAAGGAAAATTACTGGGTGAAGGGATTCTTTTTAAAGAATAAGGAGGCTTTTTAGTTCTCTGTTGTTAGCCTGGAAATCAAGCTGTACATTTTCTTTTCATCATAGCTAATAGGTTTATACTTTCAAGGCTTTTGTCTGTAGGAAGAGGCTTACAATTCAATTTATCCACCAAAGAAAAGAAAAGTCAGAGCTTTACAATGATCAAGAGGTAGCTACATTATCCAGGATATATATCACTTGAATAGTTCCCATAAGATATATGCCTAAAGAATTCTGCTAGAGATATCAGCTTATAATTGCAGACATCACCCACATACTTCCAAGCCTATATTATGAGTCATAAGGGCTGGAGACCTGCTTCTATTTTCAGGATGGTGAATTCTGTGGCTGGCACCAAACCCCACATTTACACTGCTCACAGCCCAGGGAGTGATTTTTATTTATTTTTAATGATGATGGTATTCTGTATATTTGTTTTTGTATATTTGTTTATAATTCGGCCATGGATTTTAGCTGTGCTTTATGTCCAATTTCATTTGTACACGTCTTGGAGAACCATGCATCTTATAGATCTTCTAATAAAATAAAATAAAATAAAATAATAAATAGATATAAAGTATAAAATGTCCATGTGCTTTTCAAGGGAAAATAACCAGATAATGCATCAGAGAAGTCCAATCTTCAAATACATATAAGTAGATGAATAATGGTTGCTATCTATTATATATTGTTTCCTAAGTTATACTGTATAAACAAACCCAAATCTCCACAGTGTATTCATAAAGGAATGACAATAATTTACATTTGACCAAATGCTAACTTTTTATTCCTCCCCCATTCCTTTTCATTTTTTTTAATGGTCAATTAAATCCTTCAGCATGCACAAAGTGTGTCTTATAGGCTCCTGTTCATAAAGAGGGTTCACCACCTCTTCAACTGGCTCCTTGGCATTCATGTTATTTTGCAGGTGCAGAATGAATCCCACTTGAAAGTAAGTGGTCATGTATGCAGTGTGAATTATACACAAAACTCTGTGACACATTCAGAGTAATCTCACACATTCTCTCCAGAGTGAAAGGGGATCTTGGGCTCTTTAAAGATTTTATAGTTTTCAATTTGCTTGCATGGGTCCTCAGTAATCTCCATCTCTCCCAGCTTAGCGCATTTCAAAGTATGCCATCTGTAACTCAATTTCCCTTTCTTCAAAAAATGCTGATGTCTCCTTAAATGCCAATATCTCGGGAACTGCTTGAAATTTCAACTCAATCTCGGGATCGTTTTAAGCTCACTGTTCCAGCTTTGAAAAGACGTCAAGCTGTAGCCAAAATGCATTGCTTCTCTTCAGCAGCTACTCTTTCCATTCGTCTATGGATATACTGTACTTTCTTTTCATAAGAAAAGAGTTCTCCTTTATACATTATGAATTTATGTGCAAGAAATAAGAAGTTTGCTTCTCGGGGACTGACTCATGCTGTGTGTCAGGCAGTGGCAATGCGAAGAAAGCACTCCCTCTGTCTTGTGGGATCATTTTCAGTTTATGCGGCCTGATGATGTGGACAGGATACTTGTGGCTTTGTGTCTGGCCATAAGCCCCCTTGATCCCTGCCCATCATGGCTGGTGAAAACCAGGGGGTTGGTGTGACTAGTTGGGCTCAGGGTATGGTAGACCCTTCATTGTGGGATGGGGTGGTACCTGCTGTCCCAGAAGGGGTGGTAATGTGTCCACTCCCCCAAAAGCCAACCCTGAACCCAAATGGCCTACAACAATTAGTTGCTAACACACCATTTTGGGGTAAGGTAGTAGAGATGTTTCTGGAAGAGATGGATTAGCTAGATCCATTTCAATCTGCTTTCAGACATGGCTTTGAGACTAAATGAGACTTGGACACCCTGATGGATAACGTTTATTGGGCTAATAGACATGGGAAGTGTTACCCTATATCTCTTCCTTGATTTATTGGCAGCTTTTGAGACCATTGACCAATGTATCCTGCTGAACCAGTTCTGTGGAATGGGTATTGGGGGCACTGCTTTACAGTGCTTCTTTTCCTATTTGCAGGATCATGTCCACAGAGTAGCACTGGGAGACTGTTTCTTGGGACCATGGCAATTATGTAATGGGGGTCTTGTAGGGAACTATTTTGCCCCAACATGAAGCTGTTTGGAGCAGATTGGGGCAAGATGTCATTAGTATAGTGATGATAGCTGGCTCTAGTTCTCCATTACATCTGATTCAGGATTAGTGCCTGGATGCAGTGGTGGACTGGATGAAGGCCAGTCCACCACTGAACCATGGGAAAGCAGAGGCCTTGTGGGTGGCTAGTTCTCTGACCCACGAGATAGGTCAGTTGCCTGCCCTGGATGGAGTTGTGCTCTTCCTGAAGAAACAGACAGATAACTTGGTTATACTCCTTGAACCATCATTTACCCTTGAGGCTCAGGTGGCCTCTGCGGCTAAAACTGCCTTTTGTTGGCTTTGGCTAGTACATCAGTTATGACCATTTTCATGCACTGGTAATCTCATGACAAGATTATTATAATGTGCACTACGTGGGCTGGAATCTTGAATCTTGGCTGGAAGCTTCAGCTAGTGCAGAATGCTGAGGCTAGACTGAGAACAGAAATCTACTAATACATTGAAAAACTTCCCTATACAGGGCTGCCTTCAGATGTCTTCTAAAGGTTGTATGGTTACATATCTCCTTGACTCGGTGGGTCACATAATGCCATACCATTCATTGAAAATAGGGACGTCCTAAGGAAAAGCAGGACATTCCCGGATCAAATCAGAAACCAGGGTGGCTTCTGTAAATCCAGGGCTGTCCCTGAAAGATAGGGACACTTGGAAAGTCTGGAATACCCTAAGGACTGCTTTACCTTGTACAGCTCATGCCAATCACTGAGGTCATTGAGGGAGAACTATTAGATTTGGCCACCTCATGAGAAGAGAAGACTCTCTAGGGAAAAACCTCTGATGTTGGGTAAGATTGAGGGCACAAGGAGAAGGGGATGGCAGAGGACAAGATGATTGGACAGTAAGAATCAACCAACATGAATTTGACAAAACTCTGGGAGGCAGTAGAAGACAGGAGTACCTGGCGTGCTCTGGTCCATGAGGTCATGAGGAGTCGGGCCCAACTCTATGGAACTCCCTTCTCTAAAAAGTTAGACAGGTACTTTTATATCAGGAGTTTTAATTTATGTTTGTATAATTTATTGTTGTAAGCCACTTTGAGACCTATATGGTGAATGGTGGGATACGGAAATAAAATAAACATAATAACCATCACGGTGCTAGAATGGCACAGAAAGCTACCTTATGCTGAGGCCATTGGTCCACCTAGCTCAGTATTGCTTATAATAACTGGCACACGAAATGCAAGGTTGATTTATAATAACTGGCAGCAACTTTCCAGGATTTCCGATGAGAGTCATTTCCAGTCCTACTTAGAGATCCCAGAATACATGCACATGACTCTCCTGGGCAGGTGCAGCTCCTTGGCATGCATCATTTTACCACTGGTATCAGGCTGGAGGTAGAGTGGCAAAGCGTAAACATTCCTGAATATGTCATGTCCCTGTATTCTGTGTTCTACTCTAAACCAGACTTTTTGGAGAATCAGCCTAAGACTTTACAACAAATTGGAAATGAACTGATTTGCTTCCTCCCTTTCTCTATCAACAGTCAAAATATATGCCCTGCTAATATAACTGAGCGTTTGAAAACTCGGTTTAGAAGGGTTATTATTAACTAAACCACACAGAGGACAAAGATTCAGATCAATGAAACTAAGGATTCAGGAAAGAAAATCAAGCAATTTATGAAGGATTACCACAGTAGACCTTTTAATGAAGCACTAACAGAGTTCTGAAAAGTCAGAATAACCTCAATTTACATTTATATTGTGCCTTTTCCCAAATAATGCTCCTAGAATGGCATTTCATAGCTCCTATATAAAATATGCAGAGCATCTTGTATCCATAATGAAAAAGTAATAGTGTGAAAAATTTCGGGCAGGTTACATTTTAATTTGAGATTTCCAAATGTAATTCAAAAGGTTTGGGCATATTTATAATTATTGTGTATCCAAAACTCACAATATTTAAGGTATTCTGTACTAGTACTACTGCTAATCCTATTTGTAGCAAAACACTTTGTTTGGAAAGTAATCTACAAAGATGGAATGCACTACATCAAATGAAAGATATAAAGAGTTGAAAACTAGGGGGGAAAGGCAGAGAGTGAACATGTGAGGTTATGACTTAAAAAGTTATATTCTATAGTGATTTTATATGGGACTTGATTAAACAATAAAATGGAAGGACAACTCACCCAATACAATTTTTCTCTTTTACACTGTGACATACAGGCTCTTTAGACTCTGCCTTCCCTTTGAGGTGGGCCCACTGAGAGAAGTCTCATGTAATTTACACATGAGCAGTAATACAGATATTAGAAATTTAAAAGAGAGAGGGTAGACCCCCTAGCAGAAGCATACGACAGAACATGAAGCATAGGAGAGTTCATTTAATTAAAGACTTGCTACTTAAACCCAGGTTTTTGATTGAAGATTGATTAAAGATTCAAAAGCAACACCAGAAATAGTAGCGGCACTGTAATACATGTTTTCCTAAGGATGTCGTCATACCACAGTTCACGTGGCCACCAGGATATGGCGCTATAAACTACAGTGTGATAGCAAACTGCTGGACAATTGCAGCAGTGTCAGAGAGTGAGGAGGAAAGAACTGGAGACAGAGGCAGGCAGGTCATTGACACCAGTGAGTGAGTTGCTGGCCCAAGCACATTAATGAAAAGGTAAACAAGCGTGAAGTGCAAATATTTAAATGTATATGCACCAACAACCTTCTCATATACATAGAGATTCAAAAATGTGTACAAAATCTCATGCTCGAAGTCTTAAAGGTCCAGTATAAAGTGCAATAATCAATTCCAATAATCAAGTCCGATAATAAAGTGCTACGATGTATCATGCGTTCTTATCTCTTCCAACGGGTGGCTAGCTTCTTCCCCGTTTCACAGGAATGGTTTCCTCAGGGGGCAGACTCCTAAGGTTCATGTGTAAAAGCTTAACAAGACTACCAAAGCTCACTCATTTATAGAAATGCACTAAATTCTGCTTGGAGATTTAACCCCGCGGGGGCTAGTGATCCGAATCTATGTATCCAGTATGCCTCCTTCTGATGTAGTTTCCTTTTCAAAGCCTCAGCATTTATTCCAGAGTGTTTGTGTTTATAAATAATAAACCATTAAAAATCCGTAGCTCTATGGTTTTTCTCAATAAAATGGGACGTAAGTGGCGCCTCCAAAACTTTATTAAGGATTCGATTTGTATGCTCTAAGATTCTCGCTTTCACCGGTCTAATAGTACTCCCTATGTACCATAAATTACAATTGCATTGTAGGGCATACACAACTCCCCGAGAGTTACAATTAGTAAAAGACTCCAACCGGACAGGTTTGCAAGAACCCGGTGTTTGCTAACATTTCCGTGTTGTCTGTTTGTTGCTGCGGCCCAAGCACATTACATTAGCAAGCAGAGGTTTGTTGAGGTCTAAGGGGAGAAGTAAGGGTGTGGTTTTGGTGAGGTGTAAAGGGAGGGGTGGCTTTAGTGAGGTGGTGGACACAGCCCCTAGTAAACCTATATTTTCTTACTAGCATACTGTACTGGGCACATTGCCTAAAACCATTTCATTTACTTATAGATGAGAGTGCAGCCCTCCTCTGCGCACAAACAGCTTGATCTCCTGGCAGGCTACAGCAGAGCCTCACCAAACAAAGACAAAAACATTTTCAAAATGACGCATTTCATGTTGTGATCTGGGGGAGAGGTTGGCATGGAGAAAAGGCAGCATCCAGTCAAATAGGACTCTTGAGTTTCTCAAGTTTAGCAGGTGGTACACAGAATAATGATGGTTTTGGAAAAAATGCCTTGAGCCAAATTATGGCAAATTGCACTGACAGAGAAGTTCAGGATATTGAAAAGGGGGGAGGGGAGCACACGGACATTTTCCCTGCAGTCTGATAAAATTTTATTATGCATGCCAACAAACTGACAAAGAAGAGGAGCGTTACACCTGCATACAAGTATCTGGATGGTTTCAGAGCAAATGCAGATAATAATAATAATAATAATATGCTTTATTACGGTCATATACCAGCTATTAAAATAAAAATGCTTTACAGGGCTATGGGGGTTGTCATTCGGGGTGGATATAAGAGTCTATAAGTTCGAAGGGGCTATGTTTCCAGAAGGCGGGTCCAGCTGGCCTTTCCCCTGGTGCTGCTCAAAGTTCTCAGTTTCGTACCCGAGCGAAGGAACTACTTCCCACAGTCCAATCCCGCGTTTACTATTCCAATGGCTGTCTTGTTCTGGGGGGGGGAAGACTGGTCCTGCAGATCTGGGTGCAGAATCTGGCTACCATCCGAGTTAACTTTTGCTCCTTTCCTAATAGTAGGGCCTTTAGTTTGGCCTTATCTGGGAGGTCGGCCAGGCTCTCCAGAATGGGGGCGATGGTATCTCTACGTACCTTATCGAACAGAGGGCATCTAAAAAAAAGATGTTCAGGGCTGCCTACTTCCCCCAACGGGCAGGAGCAGAGTCTCTGCTCGTATGGGATCTTTCCGAATGAGCCTAGCAGCACTGGCGAGGGCAATGCCGAGCTTCGGGCGAGCATGAAGGCTCTTCTTGAGTTTCTGGATTCAAGATAAAAGAGATACGCTGCCGGGGCAGCAACGTATTTCTTGTTTTCAACTATATTGAAATCCGGGGACCTCATGCTGTCCAGCTGTCTCTCCGTGTCCACAATTCTTTGTCTGACCTCAGATCTCGCTTGGTCTATGCCCATGGCCAATAGGGCTTGGGGTGAGAAGCCCAGTTTCCGGAGAGTGGCCTGGACCTCAAACTGCCAGCTGGACTGAAATTGGTCTCGAAGGATCAGAGGGGCCAGACCTCGAGGGTGTGATTGTAGGGTCAGCCATTTATAAATTGAGGTCAGTCTGATATGAGCCTCAACCCTCGCAAATGCAGATAGCTCTTCTCAACTAATGTGCATGAAACCTCAGTTATGAACTATTCTTCTGAAAGTAAAAGAAAAGAAAGATATCTTACAGTGGCTAAAATTACCCTCTGCCTTTGAAAAAAATGCACTATGCAACCTGTGTGATATCAAAAACTTTATTTAAAATGGGGGGTTGCGTTGTTCACGGAGGAAACTTTACGAAATGTAACCTTGGGGAGAGAGTTTCTTTGTACAAAGCATTATCTCATTGATTTATGCAAAGGTCAGGTATCTCAGCCACCGTCTTGTTATGAAGCAAAAGGGTTCCTGACCAATACAGCGGCAAGAGGGTTGAAGCTTTGGATTGTGCTAATCATCCATAAAACTACTGGCGACTAAATATGCCTGAATTCCAGAAATAAGATTTCATGTGTCAAATGTCTCACTGCTAACTTTTGTGTTTCATTTCCTTCAGACTCCACTGTTCCCAGCTGCCACTCATCCAATTGGCCTATATTTCAAGAGCATCCAAATGTTGCTTGACTGAATCTCCCACCACCTTCAACTCTTGGCTGTGGCTGGCTGGGGCTTGATTGGAATTGGAGTCCAACAACATCTGAAAGGCCACATGTTGCTCAACACTATTACATGTCAACATTCTGACAACTGAGGCTATGACAGAGACAGTTTTAAGGTAGCATGACCAGTGTGGGTGCAGTGGGCAGGGGTTGCCACAACAATGCTGTAGAATGAAATGAAATGCCCAGGGAAGAATCAAATTTTAGTGGCACCGCTGAAATTTCAGAGCCCAAAGTCTGCCACTGGCTATCATTTCACATGTCTGCCAAAATAAACTCTAGAGCCTATGAAAATGTATACAGTGGTACCTCTACTTACGAACAACTCAACTTACGAATGTTTCTACTTACGAATGGAGCTCCGTCCACCAACTTGGATGCAGTTTAGATAGGGTTGCTTCGACGTACGAATTTTTTCTCCCAATGCATTCCTATGGGATTCGACTTACAATTTTTTCGACTTGCGAATGTGCATTCGGAACACATTAAATTCGTAAGTAGAGGTACCACTGTACCACAAAAACATCATAGGTATTTAAGTTGCTACAAGATCCTGTGTTACTTCTTCTTAAAAAGTAGCAAAAATTGTTCTCTAGTCCCCATTTTCCTATTTCCTTGGCTCTATTAGTCTTTCCCCTGTTTGTGTTTTTCCTGGATTCATAAGAAATATCTAGCCAAGATTAAGTTCAATTCCCGCTTTATCCCTCTTTAAAGGAGAGCTTCAAGAGGCTTGCCGACACCTGCTAAAAGATGCACACCCTATAAAATGTTTCCCTTTGCTTACTTTGTCTTGCTTATTTCTAAAGAGGCAGCCATCATACCTTCATCAGGGGAGTCTCTGCATCTTCACAATGACAAAGAAGAGTGCTCCAGGATTGCTATATTCCCTATTCCTCAATATGTCTCAATCTAAATGCTAATTTCCACTCCCGCTTGCCTTCCATATCACTTTGGTGAAAATATCTTTATAAAAATTCTATTGCAGGACCGTTTCCCTAGGTCTCCTTGAAAGACATATCATTTTAAACAGATTTAAAATGTGCACTCTCGATTTTCCTTTTATCTGGCGGATGTCAGTGTCAAATAAAGTTTCCCGTAAAATGAAAACATGTGGCTATATTTCTATGATCCAAATAGGATCTAATACTTACAGAGCATCGAAATCAGCTGCACTACTTAACAATGCAGATCATGTCATGAAAAGAGCCAACCGTGTGTGTGTGTGTGTGTGTGTGTGTGTGTGTGTGTGTGTGTGTGAATCTTTAATGAAAGACTACACAAATTAATTTTTGAATTAAACCACATTTGCCTTAAAAGATAACATTGCTTGCTTTTCATAGTAGAAAAAACATTATTTTGTTTTTCTCCATGACACTTAAAGACTGCCCATGTGAATACCCAGCTATAAACTTCTCCTTTAAAAGTACACACACCAGCAGCAGCATCTATTAAAAGTTATATAAAACTGGAATTTGTTATGGACCTTTAACAGATGAAGGGGGAATATACTGTCTAAAGGGGTGGTTTCAATATTCAGAAGCAAGCACATGTCAAGTATAGAGAAATATCTGCCAATGAAGGTGAGTTAAGTCCTTTAAACAAGGATACAGAACCAATTTTGCTATACAAGGCACATTATTTTATGCACACCAGTGAAATCCTTGTGCTTGGAAGAATAGCATTTCAGGGAGAAATCTACCCTTGAACAATTCTTCCTGACATCTAGTATTTGATGTGGAGAGACTCTTCTATATCATGGACATCTGCCACCATTCTACACTCCTGTTTTTCACACTAACTATCACTATCAGAGCCTCGCTGCCACACACATTACACATGGCTGAAGTTGCCCTTCTGCCTGTGATATACTTATTCATTAATGCTGCAACAACCTGTTCAGTAATCTGAATTAGCAGAGTTGCCAGAGGCATTCTGTCCCAGGAGTAGTAATACAGTGTGACAAAAATAAAAAACCAAAACAAACAACTGGAGAAAAAACCCTGGCCACCTCGTATTTAAAAAGGTAAGAAGAAATGACTTTATATGCACCCACCCCATGAAAGCCTCTGAATATCTTTCCATACACACACATTTAGAAAGAGATCAATTGCTCTGCAAAAGAGACCTCACTCTGCATATACAGGTGAAACTCGGAAAATTAGAATATCATCGAAAAGTGCATTTATTTCAGTAATGCAACTTAAAAGGTGAAACCAATATATGAGATATGCAAAGCAAGATACGTCAAGCCTTTATTTGTTGTAATTGAAATTATTTGTCGTTAGGCAGGTCAATTATAAATGGAATGCAATTAATGAAATGTAATAGCAATGTTTATTTTTGTATTATTGTAAATATTTGTTTTATTACTGTGGAATTTCCAAAAGAAAGCATTTGTAAAAATTAAAATAAAAATAAAAATAAGTTGCATTACTGAAATATATGCACTTTTCGACGATATTCTAATTTTCCGAGTTCCACCTGTAACATTAGAATGTTTACTATCACAATGAATCTGGTTGTACTTGCTAAAGAAGAGCAGAAATTCAAAAACATTTGTCAGCATGTGCTATCTAGTCATGGCGAGTATAAAGAAAATGAATGAGTGTGTTCTGCCGCACATGAAAATACACTCATGTACTTTTTAAAATGGTATCTTCCAAAATTTCCACAAGAGCTAAAATTAGCAAGAATTGTTTAGCAGTTGCAGGTATCAGAGAAGAGGGGTAGTTCCTGGAAAAATGAAACTGCCTGAATGTATACATAGGGTGGGAATGTTCAGGAATGTGGATGAGGAAATATTGTTGAATATATCCTATCCCAGCTTGTGCTAGCAAGCTCCAAAAGTTAGCAGAGTAACATTCCCTTTTGCAAATGCACATCAGAAAAGCGTTTGCGTGGGCTTGATTGAAGCCTATAGAATAAAATGTATTTTCCTGGTTTAATCCCCTTTGTCCCTCTTAAAAGAAAAGACACGACGCAATGCTCTTAAAAGTATAAAAGTAGTTTACTTACAGGCATCTTGAGATACAGCACACTCAAGAGGTAGACTGGCTTAGGTAAAGGTAATATATATCCATATGAAATTTACTTATAATAAGTGAGACTCCATCTCAGCTCTCTCTCTTGGCTGGAAGCCTAGAGAGAGAATCCTCACTAGATGCTGAGTCCTTGAAGTGAAGTGGTCCAAGAGAGGGAAATGGCTACTGGCTAGTGAATTTATCTGCTGCCTTCCCCATCTCATTTGCATGTGGAAGAACAGGAAACCAAGCTAGTCAGGTGTTCCTCCACAGGTGTTCCTCCATGTAGTCCTTCAAGTGGACACTCTAGGAACAGTTGTGATTTGTCTGCACCTGTTTAACATCCCACACGTAGAAGTCCCCAAAGCCTACATTGGTATACAGCTTTATAACTTCAGTGAGAAATGGGAACTATCCAGTGGTGTTATTGCCACTGGTGGACCATGCAGCCATGTCAGCCTGCAACCTAAAATCCTATGTACGTTTACCACTTCCATGAGAAATGTGTTGTGCCCAATGCTGTTACTTCCGCCGATAGAAAGCAGAATGGGTAGACAGTTTCCAGCAACTCCTCTGCCCAATGTTCCCCACCAAAATCTGCTCTGGAGAGCTCCTCACAACCTTGGAGCAGATGGTGCCTGGAGGGCAGAGAGAATCACCCAAGTCACTTCCCTCTTAGTTTTTCTGTCTGAGATCTTCCCTTACTGGAATGAACAGCATCAAATAACATTCCTTATTCCTGCAGCTTGTTGAAACTTGGCTCTTTTGATAATAATAAAAAAAAACCCACCTTCCAGTCCCTAATTGCAAACACTCCTTATATAAAGGAAGTGATTTTCCATCGTCAAGGAGCAACATTGGTCTTTTATTATGATCAACAATGAGGCAAGTTGCTCCTCTATATGTAGACTGATGAGAGTGTCAGAGGAAAGCTAAATGTTTCATCAGCACAAAAAAGGCAGATTGTACATTTGAGCTAATTTAGCTTAGTGGTAACACTTAAGCACAGCCTTTTATAGTGTGAAATTAAATACTTCACTGGGGTTTTGTACCTCAGTGACTTCAATTTATTTTACTATCTCCCACCAGCACATTCTGCTTTGCATTTTGCCCCTCTCCTGCTAAAATATGTTTCAAAATCCATCTGAGTCTGCAGCCGTCCCTTGCCCCCTGTATACCAATACATTACTGGGAAATATGCAGAGGTAGAAAGGACAATCTTGGTCTTACACACTCACGTGTGGATGTTTCGCAAACTGCTGTGACTCAACTCTTGGGAAGTTGTGCACTTGGGATGAAAATGCTATAGCCTCCTGGCAAGCTCCTGCAATCTTCAGAAAATTGCACGGAAATGGACAGCAGAAAGTGGAATTTTCATTAGGTCCACATCAAGCTTAATTTGAGGTTTGGCATTTGTTTGTATACACACTTACATCTGGAGGGCTGGAGTTTGCTATGGCTGGTCCAGATTAAGGTCATAACTTGGAGTGGGAGTGCTTTTACATTTGCTCCTACTGTAGTCCTAGCACCTGTTATCTGGAATGGGAAGAAAGTTTCTATTGATGCCCATCAGAGCTTTCATCCCATTATGAATTCTTCTTCTTCTTTGGCGATCACTCGTAGGTGAGTGGTTTTAACAATGGGTACATAAGTGACTGTGGAGGCCTGTTCTGGATCCACACATCCTTCCACAGCAGGGACATTGGTTTCCAGGTGGGAGTTGATCACGGTGTGGATTTGCCAAGCATGCCTTCCTCTTAGCATGTTTCTCCCTTGCGTCCTGAGTTTGAGTGTCTTCAAAACCCATGACACCTTTGGTAAAGGCTGTTCTCCAATTGGAGCGCTCACAGGCAAGTGTTTCCCAATTGTTGGTGTTTATACTACATTTTTTAAGATTTGCCTTGAGACAGGTTTTTAAACCTCTTTTGTTGACCGCCAGCATTATGCTTTCCATTTTTAAGTTTGGAATAGAGTAGTTGCTTTGGAAGACGATCATCAGGCACAACAAAACCAGTCCAACTAAGTTGATGTTGAAGAATCATTGCTTCGACACTGGTGATTTTTGGTTCTTCCAGTACACTGGCATTAGTTCGCCTGACTTCCCAAGTGATGTGCAAAAATTTTTTGGAGTCACCGCTGATGGAATCTTTCGAGGAGTTGGAGGTGGTGTTTATACAGTAAGTGGTCCATGTTTCACAAGCATACAGTAAGGTTGGTAGTACAATAGCTTTGTAAACAAATTATGGATTATATGTTCGTGTGTAGTCCCAATCAGGACTACAGCAGGAGCTTATATGGCAGTGACATTTTGCAGTCATTGAAATTTTCAGTTTCTTTTCAAATGCAGTACATTACAGTAGTCCAATCTGGATGTGACTTGCATAAGCATGACAGTGGTCTGGGTAAATGTGCTCAATTCAAAATTTTTGGTGAATGTATCAGTCCTACACCCCACCTTCCCACATTGTTAATTACCAATGGTTTGCATATTAAATGTCCAGGGGGTCCAACAGAAGAGGCATATAGGATCTGGCACCCTCAAGAAGTTGTTGGATTCAGCTTGGTCAATCTTCAAGGATTGTGGGAACAATGGTTTAAACCAGGCATAGGCAAACTCGGCTCTCCAGATGTTTTGGAACTACAACTCCCATCATCCCTAGCTAACAGGACCAGTGGTCAGGGATGATGATAGGAATTGTAGTCCCAAACATCTGGAGGGCTGAGTTTGCCTATGCCTGGTTTAAACTCATCTATTCCACAAGAATTAAAATCTCCTGCTAAGAACAAGGGGGAAAGTTGACTTATTTAGAAGTTTTGGATTTATTTTAGACCTGTTAAATCAACCTTCATCTCTGAATATAATAGTGCGATCTTGTGCTATGTAAAATGAACTTCAAGAACAAATTAAGATGGAGGGGGTATACAGATGAAAATCTCAATTTCACCATGACGTACTCTTTAGAAACCAGCTCCAACATTCAATGTTTGTAGATGTTGTACCTTCTTCACCCTCTCCCGGTACAGAATATTTGAGATTGTGGTTTGGTACAATATTTCTGATTGCATTAATGGAGCATAAATTCACAATTACTCACCATTTCCCATTTGAAAGAGTTTCAGCCTAAGAAGTACTGTACTGTGAATTTGTGTTGTAGGAGTCTCTGTGGCAAATCTAATTGCTATTGAAATGATCAATTTTTTCATATTCTAGCTGAGTTATCTCTCCTACCCAAGAGCTCTTTCATTAGCCAGGTGGAGTGGAGTCAGCCAAGCAAACATATTGAGAACCACCTGAATTTCACATGCAGCTATAACTACAAACAGCTGGGGAGTTTATAGAAGTAATTATCATTCAATAGAGTCAACAGACAAGTTGTATAGCAAATAATGTAAACTCATTCTTCGCTCAATTGAGATTTCCCCCCTGTAAAAGACCAGGCCTTGCAAAGGAGAAGATTCTTGAATATAAGGACCTTTTCTGTTTGCACCTGACAATGTTTAGTAAAGAAATGATGGTATCATTAGTTGGTATAGTCATACTTCATAGGCTTCAGTTTCAGATATTCGCTACTTGTGGGTGGAAGTTTGAGCAAAAGAAACTGTCACAAACAATCCTCTTGAAGAACTGAAGGTGAGCTTGAATATATAAGGGAAAAAACTTCAGGAATTTATTAATTACTGCCATACGACTGCTCTGTTAGGAAAATGGGAGGCTGCCTTATACCAAATTTGATCTTTGGTTCATCTAGCTCAGTATTTTCTCATAGAATTATAGAGTTGGAAGAGACCACAAGGGCCATCCAGTCCAACCCCCTGCCAAGCAGGAAACACCATCAAAGCATACCTGACAGATGGCTGTCAAGCCTCCACTTAAAGACCTCCAAAGAAGGAGATTCCACCACACTCCTTGGCAGCAAATTCCACTGCCGAACAGCTCTTACTGTCAGGAAGTTCTTCCTAATGTTTAGGTGGAATCTTCTTTCTTGTAGCTTGAATCCATTGCTTCGTGTCTGCTTCTCTGGAGCAGCAGAAAACAACCTTTCACCCTCCTCCATATGACATCCTTTCATATATTTGAACATGGCTATCATATCACCCCTTAACCTTCTCTTCTCCAGGCTAAACATACCCAGCTCCCTAAGCCGTTCCTCATAAGGCATTGTTTCCAGGCCTTTGACCATTTTGGTTGCTCTCCTCTGGACACGTTCCAGCTTGTCAGTATCCTTCTTGAACTGTGGTGCCCAGAACTGGACACAGTATTCCAGGTGAGGTCTGACCAGAGCAGAATACAGTGGTACTATTACTTCCCTTGATCTAGATGCTATACTCCTATTGATGCAGCCCAGAATTGCATTGGCTTTTTGAGCTGCTGCATCACACTGTTGACTCATGTCAAGTTTGTGGTCTACCAAGACTCCTAGATCCTTTTCACATGTACTGCTCTCAAGCCAGGTGTCACCCATCCTGTATTTGTGCCTTTCATATATTTTTTTGCCCAAGTGTAGTACTTTACATTTCTCCTTGTTAAAATTCATCTTGTTTGCTTTGGCCCAGTTGTCTAATCTGTTAAGGTCATTTTGAAGTGTGATCCTGTCCTCTGGGGTATTAGCCACCCCTCCCAATTTGGTGTCGTCTGCAAACTTGCTCAGAATGCCCTCAAGCCCATCATCCAAGTCATTGATAACGATGTTGAATAAGACTGGGCTGGACTAGTGGCACCCCACTAGTCACTTCTCTCCAGGATGAAGAGGAGCCATTGATGAGCACCCTTTGGCATGAAGAATTTGCAACCCCCTCAGATGTTGTTGGTCTCCATGTCCCATCAGCCTCAGGCAGCATGGCCAGTGGTCACGGATATTGACAGTTGACAACATCTAGAGACTCATACAGTTTTCCCATCATTCATCTACACCAGGCACAGGCAAACTCAGCCTTCCAGATGTTTTGGGGCTACAACTCCCATCATCCCTAGCTAACAGGATAATGGGAGTTGTAGTCCCAAAACATCTGGAGGGCTGAGTTTGCCTATGCCTGATCTACACAGACCAGCAGTGCCTTTCTGCATTCCTGGCAAAGTTTCTAATTATATGTATCTTCTACATGAAATTCCTGTTTCCAAAGTTCTCACTGCCCAAACAGCTCGCATCTGCTGTCTGCCACTCTGCAGAGTTGGCTCAGATGTTGTGGCTGGTGGCAGTATATCTTGAGGGTAGTGATTTCAAAGTCCCACCATCCAATTTGGGATGGGTTTGGGTAGAAGTATTTAATTTGCCTTACGTCTGTTGGATGTGAAGAATTAAATCATTTAAATGCATGTGTTTTCTGAGCCTAAGCCCCTTGTGCTCCTAGAGATGTACTCAGAAGCATATTGCGGCCAAGGGAAACTTCCCTGCTACTCTCCTCTTTCCAAAATTGACCTGGTGACAGAAACAAGGATTTGCGGCAGGGCTTCCATCAGTCCCCGAAGCTGCCCTGAGCGTATAGAGCAGCAGAGAAAGTGGAGGTCTGTCTTGCACCCAGTGTTTTTGCTCATATTGCACCACCCTAGTTTATGCTACTGTATTTTTAAAAAAATTATTTTTTATTATAATTTTCAGATAATAAAGAAAAAACATTAAGAATGATCATACTTTCAATTATATCCAGTATATAACATAAAAAATAACAACAACGAATACAACAAAACAAGATAAGAAAATAACATTAACAAAAGAACAAACATAAAATTAACACTTCATAATTTTATATTTCATAGTTCAATAGTGGACCTCCTCGAATACCCTTTTTAACGGTTCCAATACTACTCCCACTTCACAGGTACGGTACCACTTTTTTTGATATCTTGTTTCATAATCCACAGCCTACATAATTGCTTAAAATCTCCCTCAAATGTCAATTCTACAATACTTCTTGTAATATATTCTAAATTTCTTCCAATCCTCTTCCATCTTCTCTTCTCCCGGTCAGGTCAGCAAGTTCCATATAGTCCAACATTTTCATCTGCCATTCCTCCACTGTAGGTAGCTTTGGTGTCTTCCAATGCTTTGCTAATAAAACTCTTGCGGCAGTTGTGGCATACAGTAGTTTATGCTACTGTAAGCCAGAGACACTAGTGAGTGCATGGCATGAACCAGTTGTAGGGCAATGATTTTCTCACCCCACCCCCCCTTCTCAGCTATGAACCTTGGGACAGGTAGAAGAAATAGAACATCCTAAGAGATGGCATGGTCCTCTTTTACAGAAACTGGACTGTAAAGAGGATTGTGTCTCTTGAACTTGCCATGGTTTGACCAATGTATCCTGGTAACCTTTATCTATTGGAGTTTGAAGGTCCCTAGGTTGTTAGGGCTGATGTAAAGCTATTATTCTTTCAGCCAGCTGAGGCCACAAATGCTTGATGCTGCTCATAGCTAGGTCGTTTTGTCGTCGTTTTTTTTTTACAGCAGCCATGTGCAGTTGGGAAGAAAAGAAGGAATAATTGTCATATCTCTGTTCTATGGAGATGGATGTTGCCATTTCTCCGGCAGCATTTTAGCCATTACAACTCTCTCTTTTGCCGCAAGATTTGTTATATTTTCCAACAATGAGTCAACTACCAAAACCTGGCAGTGAATCAGAAAAGAGCAGAATATTTGGTGCCTTAATGTTGCATTCCCAAGTTGCATTCTTTTGTTTAAAAAATAAAAAATAAAACCTGCATGTTTAAGAGGAAAAAACTCAGCACAGCTCATAGACACCTCTAAGCAAGAATTTCTCATGCAGAGAAATCACTGAAGATTTGACTTGGCAACTGAAATTCTTAACCTGAACCGACTGTACAAAAAGAGCATAGACAAATATTTTACCTTTCTCCCCAGTAACCTTGAACTGGAAGACTTAAATATCAAAACCCCAAAGAAAATGGTGGGGGGATTCTTCCTCTAGAATTACAAACTCACTTGTTAAGGTTCACATAATGCCTGTGCAAAAATAAAATGCAGCTCTCAAACATCGAATCAACAGATATCAGGGCAAAACTTATTTTTAACATTGACATTCAATAGAACTTTTAAATTATTCCTCTCAATACTGAAAGACCCATAGCACATGATGAAAGTACTGTAGGTTGATCTCAAAAGGTGGGGGGATAGCTAAAAATTAATTTAAACCTGATTGTTTGAAATCATATGTGAAGACTTCTGAAATGGTGAAAGCCAGCATTTATTAGAGAATCCTGATACAGTGATGTATAAATAGGAAAGGATAAAGAAAAATGGTAAAGGAAGTGCATGTTTCAAAATGTCATGTTGCCAAACATGCAAATAATGAAAAAAATAATATTAACTCCAAACCCTAATAGTGTATGGTAACATCTAAACATGGATAGGCAAACTAAGGCCCGACCCAGTCACCTTCTAAATCTGGCCCACAGACAGTCCGGGAATCAGCGTGTTTTTACATGAGTAGAATGTGTCCTTTTATTTAAAATGCATCTCTGGGTTATTTGTGGGGCCTGCCTGGTGTTTTTACATGAGTAGAATGTGTGCTTTTATTTAAAATGCATCTCTGGGTTATTTGTGGGGCATAGGAATACGTTCTTATTCTTTTTCAAAATATAGCCCGGCCCCCCACAAGGTCTGAGGGACAGTGGACCGGCCCCCTGCTGAAAACATTTGCTGACCTCTGATCTAATACATATGTCAAGGATGGAACACCTATGCCCTCCCAAAGCTTATTGAACTATATAATAATAATAATAATAATAATAATAATAATAATAATAATAATAATAAATTTTATTTATACCCCACCCTCCCTGGCTCGGGGTGGCTAACACCAAATATATAATACATTAAAAACACAAAATCAAACAATTTATTAAAACACAGCTCAAAATCACAATAAAACCAGAATAAAATTAAGTGACCAACCCAAGAATCACAGATATGAAGGTAGGGATATTAAATATTTCCCAGGCATGGTCACCCATGCTGGTCCCATATGGGCCGATAGAAAGGGCTAAGGGGGCCACTTACATACAGGGTTTAATGGAACCCCTTGCCATTGGTCATATTGACTGGGGCTGATCTATTCCCATAGATCAGGCATCCCCAAACTGCAGCCCTCCAGATGTTTTGGCCTACAACTCCCATGATCCCTCGCTAACAGGACCAGTGATCGGGAAAGATGGGAATTGTAGTCCAAAACATCTGGAGGGCCTATGTTTAGGGATGCCTGCCATAGATAATCAAACTTGTTTTCCCCCCTTCAATGCCCTGATATCCGATTCTCAGAATTGCATTCTCTGCCCTGATTGCTTCTAAAAAGCTTATATGTATGTGTTTGTAGTTTGATCAAACCACATAACTTGAGCTCGTTTAAATTCTCTGTATTAATCTGTTTTCTGTATTTCCTCTCTGAATCACCACAGCCACACATTTTTCAACAATCTAAAGCTCCATATGAATTATTGTACTTATATACCTGTCAGAGGTTTATTGCACAATTTACAAGCCTTACTCAAAGAAATTCAAATGTTTCATTCCTAAATGTATAACACATGCTGCATTTCTCAGGAAGCAGCTCTCAAAATGGTTTCCAGTAACTTAACCTGAGAAGAGCAGCACAAAGGAAATCCATTGGTTGCAGAACCAGTCCTCTAAAAACACTAAGTCTTGACCTTCATGTGCAGCAAAATGTGTAGGACCACAGTAGTAGACTTCTGTAATGGTAGAATGACCTGTACCACTTCAAACTGTGGGTGATGTGGGGTGGTGATTTACTCCACGGTAAAGGGGAAGAAAAGGAGGCAGTGAGAGATTTTACTTTATTGGGTTCCATGATCACTGCAGATGGTGACAGCAGTGACGAAAAAGATGCCTGCTTCTTGGGAGAAAGGCAATGACAAACCTAGACAGCATCTTAAAAAGCAGAGACATCACCTTGCCGACAAAGGTCTGGATAGTTCAAGCTATGGTTTCCCAGTAGTGATGTATGGAAGTGAGAGCTGGACCATAAAGAAGCCTGATCGCCAAAGAATTATTCTTAGGGAAATCAGCCCTGAGTGCGCACTGGAAGGACAGATCCTGAAGCTGAGGCTCCAATACTTTGGCCACCTCATGAGAAGAGAAGACTCCCTGGAAAAGACCCTGATGTTGGGAAAGATGGAGGGCACAAGGAGAAGGGGGCGACAGAGGACGAGATGGTTGGACAGTGTTCTCGAAGCTACGAACATGAGTCTGACCAAACTGCAGAATGCAGTTGAAGGCAGGAGTGCCTGGCAGGCTCTGGTCCATGGATTCACAAAGAGTCGGACACGACTAAACAACAACAAACATTAAAAAAATGCCACATCCCACCAGCAGACTGAAGTGGTCACAGTCCACTCTACCACCTCAGCATTCTACCACCTTTTTCTGCTGTATTTATAAACCAGCAGAATTCTATCAAAACTACACCTGTTTTACTCAATTAAAAGCCTGTTCAGGCATTCAGTATTTGGTAGAGGTGGCGGCACCCCAGGTTTTTACCGAGTTGTTTGCACAGGATCCTACATAATGTATATCCAGCATGGCTGGTGGTCAGGGATGAAGGAAGCTGTAGCACAATGTCTGGAGGGCAATAGCTTCCCCCATCCCTGCTCTGTATGAATTGGACCCTTAAGGATGGGGATAATGCCAACCAGCTGTACATATCAATTTCTACCCCCAAAAAAACTGCCTGATCAGAAATGAAACTTCTATTTTTCATATCTTGGTGTTTTTCTAATATTCTTCCTCTCCAGCAGTGCTATACATCACCAGGGATATCTCGCAGAGTCTACTTAAGAGTAGTTCTAATACTCCGGTGACTTGCTTAGAAAGAGAAGCATCACATCCTATAAACATTGATAGGAATCAATATTCTCAGAAGCTGCTCACAGCTTGCATGGTTTCCTTGACACCAGAAGGCAATTTATGTGAAGAAAATAAGGGGTAGAGTCTCAATAGAAGTTTCACAGTGTGTGCTGGGACTTTAAAATGTACTGGCAATAATAATAATAATAATAATAATAATAATAATAATAATAATAAGTTTCACCTCTTAATATAACAAATGTCAGTGTGGGTTCATGGATTAAAACCAAATTTTATGAAAGAGTGTTCCTTCAGTGCTGGCCCTACCATGTGTGAGAGAGCTGCCTCAGGTGGTGGACAGTGAGAGGTGAGTCCTTCCTGGCTTTCCCGCCTGAGATCTTGCTCATTCCCAGCCTTGTCAGCCAGTGCATCAGTTGTGGCTTGCTCCTGGCCATTATTTCTGCCCGGAGGCTCTGAAGCTAGCCTGCAGCCCTCAGGGGCAACGGAAAATCGTGCCATGTTGCCATTGCTGAAGGACAAGAGATGGACAGCAGCTCAAGAGGGAGAACATCTGCTTTGCCTGCAGAAAGCCCCAGTTTCAGTCACAGCATCTCCAGGTAGGGCTAGGAATGACCCCTATCTGAAAACCTGGAGAGCCAATACCAGTATTCCCTAACTCCACTGAGCCTCTCGGGCTTGCCGATCAGAAGGTCGGTGGTTCGAATCCCCATGATGGGGTGAGCTCCCATTGCATTGTCCCAACTCCTGCCAACCTAGCAGTTCGAAAGCACGTCAAAGTGCAAGTAAATAATAATAATAATAATAATAATAATAATAATAATAATAATAATTTATTATTTATACCCCGCCCATCTGGCCGGGTTCCCCCAGCCACTCTGGGCGGCTTCCAACAAAACATTAAAATACAGAAATCAAACATTAAAAGCTTCCCTTGAGATGCCTTCTAAAGGCTGCCTTGAGATGCCTTCTAAAGGTCTGGTAATTGTTGTTCTCTTTGACCTCTGGTGGGAGGGCATTCCACAGGGTGGGTGCCACTACCGAGAAGGCCCTCTGCCTGGTTCCCTGTAACTTGGCTTCTCATAGCGAGGGAACCGCCAGAAGACCCTCGGCGCTGGACCTCAGTGTCCGGGCAGAACGATGGGGGTATAAACAGGTATCACTGCAGTGGGAATGTAAACGGCGTTTCTGTGCACTCTGGTTTCTGTCACGGTGTTCCGTTGCACCAGAAGAGGTTTAGTCACGTGGCCACATGACCTGGAAAGCTGTATGTGGACAAACACAGATTCCCTCTGCCTGAAAGCGAGATGAGCACTGCAACCCCATAGTCGCCTTTGACTGGACTTAACTGTCCATGGGTCCTTTATCTTGGACAATGGTCTGACTCTTTTTGTGTTCCTGTGCCAGGCAAGTGGTCTTCTGTACAGGGAATGGGGATGGTCATCTCATCCTTTGCTAGAAGCAACAAAATGTATTTGGGTGACCCTGTGCAAATTGCAGCCTAGCAACGGCCTCAAACAGAGCTGCCTGGAAGCAAGCTCCTGAGGTAAGCTGTTCAGAGGAAGCTGCTCCCTCCATTGTTTCAGGTATTTTCACTCTGCCAGATCATCTGGTGGAGCTGCCTTCATGTGGATTTATTTCAAACAGCAAGAGGCGTCGTCCCCCTCCTGACTCAGGACTCAGACTTTGAAGATCTGCCTCACAGGAGGGATGCAACAGCAGCTGTCTTTTCCTCAATGCGGAGTTGCAGTGATGGGAAAAGCTTTACTGGGTATAATTCTTTGACAGGAATGCACTTTTAAAAAGCATTGATGGTGGGGGTGGGGAGAAAAACAATAATTAAGGACATTAAAAAAAGGCTGCTGGATCAGTCCCTTGGGGGATCTGGTCTAGCAGAGTAAAGCTGTTGGGTTCTTTACCACAGGAGCTTGGGAACCCTCCTCATGACAGGAATTCTTGGACAGGCTTTTTATTTGTAGTGTAAATTCCACTTCCTTTTGGCCTTCTTTTTATTTCTTCCCTCTCTTTATCTGCCTCCCCACTGGGTTGCCCCCTCTCAGAATCTGCCCTTCCTGGGGATCTTTGTTGACGCCACTCTCCTGGCCTGGCTTTAAAGAAGTGAGTACTACCATCCCAAATGGTCTCCTTTACTTCCTTTACTTTACTGATGTTCTCCTTTACTTCCTTTATTTTACTGAGGCAGAAGTCACCACCCTCTGCTCCTTTGTCTCCCTGGTCTGCTGAGTAAGAGGGCACTGCCATGCTACAAGCACCCAACTGTGAATGTTATTGAGATATCCATGATTCCAAAGCTCATTTTGGTTCAAATCCTACCCAGCATTTCCTGCTGATTTTGCTATCACCCTCCTCTTCTTATATATAGCCACAGTGTAGGGAGTATGCCTTTGCTGGCTGCCACAGGTGTCTTCTTTGGCAATCACTCGTAGCTGAGTAAGATTGTCTTCCATAAACATTGTTTTAACAATGAGTCCGTAAGTGACTGTGGAAGCCAATTCTGGATCCACACATCCTTCCACAGTGGGGACATTGGTTTCCAGGCGGGAGTTGATGTGGATTTGCCAAGCATGCCTTCTTCTTAGCATGTTTCTGCCTTGCGTCCTGAGATCAAGTTTCTTCAAAATCCATGACACCTTTGGTAAAGGCTGTTCTCCAACTGGAGTGCTCACAGGCCAGGGTTTCCCAGTTGTCAGTGTTTATACTACAGTGGTACCTCGACTTACGAAGTACTCGACTTCCATATTTTTCGAGTTACGAGCGGCAAAAACGGCCGCACGCTTACTTTTTTTCGACCTCTGAAGGGAAACTGCAGCGCTTTTAGATGCGGTTTCCTCGACTTACAAAGTTTTAGATGAAGTTTACTCGACTTGCGAATGTTTCCGTTTCCATTTTTAAAAAGAAAAAGAAAAAAGGGGAAGCCGCTTTTTCGACTTCTGAAATTTTCGACCTACAAAGGCACCTTCGGAACGGATTATCTTCATAAGTTGAGGTACCGCTGTACATTTTTAAAGATTTGCCTTGAGACAGTCTTTAAACCTCTTTTGTTGACCACCAGCATTACACTTTCCATTTTTAAGACATTTCTAAGGACCGTATGAACACATGTAAGTTCCTGCAGGTATGTATCAGAAGCCTCAGTTTTACACATGCCTGGGTGTTGATTTGTAGCCTGTGTTCAAATTGTATGCTTAAATTCATGGAGGCAAGTGGGAAGCAGATGCAATCCCAGTCACCCCATCCATGTCATTAGAAACCAACTGAATGTTGGGATCAAGTGCATTTTGAGGTCCCTCTGCATGCCACAAATCATTTAACTCTGTCAAAACTTGCAAATGTACATTTTCCACTGGAGCCTGAAAGGATTCTTTTACATCCATCAAGCAGATCTCAATCACTATGTAATTCTTCTCACTTCCTAAACAAATATCTTTTAAAAGAATAAACCTGTCACAAAAAGTTACTTCTTGGGCATAAGGAATATATATTGCAGCATGCAAAAAGAACAAGACAGTGGTAAATATTCCACTCTTCCTGCAGAATTACAGAGTATAATGTAGTGGAACTCTATTAAGCAAAACAAATCTGTTGAATCAATGACTTCTCATGGTGATATACAGGTCCTCAGAAACCTTCAGGAGGAAAATAGCATATGAAGCTTTAATAGAAAAACATCTAAACTAAAATTAAAAATCCACCCAATCTTGCATTATGCCACTTCAGAGGAGGAAATGAGAATTAAAGGTCATTATGGGAATAAACTGCAAACTTACATGAATAAATTTGATATTAAATGTTTATTTTTAAAAGGAATAATAAGACTATAGACCCCCCCAAAAACCCAAAACACCACCCCCGATATAGTTTATCTCCCTAAGAAATACTTGAAGAGGCTGGGGGAGAAATGCAAGACAACATGGGTGAAATATTTTCAATGAAATAAAAGCAACTAGGGATGTGTGGAAATGACCTCTCCAAAATTCTTCCTCACATTTCTGGCTTGTGAAGTTACAAGGGAAGGTTCACCAAATATTCTCTGGAAGAACTGAAAATTCTCCCAACAAGTTTTAGGATGGTGGGGGGAAAAGGAACTTTCTTCTTACAGGAAAGTATGTTCTACAAGAGTGCAACAGTCTGCTCCACTTCATTTTGAGCCCTCCATATAAGTTTAATGAAAGAGTCAAACAACTATAGGAGAAGTTTCAAAGGAGAACCAAACAACTACAGAAGGATCTGGGTCCATCTCCCATCAGAAACAGCAAGGGATGACCATCAGTGGTCCGAAGTGATGGTAGCTGTAGTTCATCAAGATCTGGTGGGGCATGAACTTCACATCCTTGTTGTAGACCTGGGTATGCACCCACCGTATTTTTCGCTCCATAAGACGTGTCTGACCATAGGACGCACCTAGTTTTTAGAGTAGGAAAATAAGAATTTTTTTTTGCTTTCTTGAATTGTCCTAGGCTACCAGCCAACTCCTAGAGACCTTGGTGCCTTTGCCCCCCCCCCCCTAAATATTTGAGGAAGCTTCTTTTGCAAAGGGGGAAAGCTCCATGTTTTTAAGGATCAGCTCAAAGTTGTGCTTTTTTTGCAAATGGGAAAAGCCTCGTTTTTTGGGGGGGGGCGGGTCAGCTCACAGTTGTGCATCTTTTTTTTTTGCAAAGGGGGGAAGTTCCATTTTTGAGGATCAGCTCAAAGTTGTTGAGCTTACCTTGCAAAGGGGGGAAATCCTGTTTTTATGGGGTTCAACTCACAGTTCTGCAGCTTCTCTAGGAAAGGAAAGGGACCTATTTCTACAGTTTCCAGACAGATAATCTAATCAGCCAGTCACATGTTGCTGGGGAAACAAGTAGCCTCTCTCTGCAAACTGCAATTGAGCCCTGGGTGGGCCAGGAAGGGAGCTAGCTCCCTTATCTCCCTCCCCAATCTCTTGCAATCAGCTGCTGAGCAGGTCCTTTCAACACTCTCTTTCCCTCTTGTTAGCCTTTAGCTCTTTCTAAAAAATAAAAAAAAGCAGGATCTGCCTTTAGCCCCTGGGCAATTCGGCTCCAGGGACCACACATTTGCTCTATAAGACACACAGACACTTCCTCTTACTTTTTAGGAGGAAAAAAGTGTGTCTTATGAAGCGAAAAATATGGTAACTGGTGGATGTACGCATTCGTCATTGGATGAAAACAACTTGATCAGCAGGGTAAACCAAAGCACACCTTAATTTAAGTGATACATGCATCTCCTCTGACTATTCTCCATTGATTAATGAGAAAAGAAATTGGGTTCAAAAAATGATCAAGGGAGAAAGAGAATTTTGGAGAAATTCTCATGGGTGGGATGTGGTAACTCAGGGGTGAGAGTGTCTTTCCTTTCAATCTCCCTGGTGCTTTGCCCTCTCACCTTTCTTGAAAACCCCATGACATTCTCATCTAGGCTTTCCTAGAAGGTTGCCTACTGTTTCCCTGGAAACTAGCCATTGCTTTTTTTTTAAAAGTGAGTTCTCTTTCTTTTAAAGAAATCAGTGTGACACTCTAAAAGGAAGAGCCTAAAACAAAATCAGCAATGCAAATTAGGCATTTGTTAGGCAGCCTCTCTGGTTTCCCATGGTTAAATTAAAACTCAAGGGAAGACATCATGAAATAACTTCTCCTTTGGGGCTTTTTCGGATCAGGAATTAAAGGCTACAGAGTGCTGGAGAAATGTGGAAGAACATACAGAACCCATGACCATCTTGCAACAATAAACCCTCCCCAAAATTCTGACAAAATCTGAAAGCGCTCAGAGATTGAGAGAGGAAAAAATGAATGCCTCTTTCTCTGGGAAAGAGCTTTTTTGAGAAATTAGAGGACAGGTTTCCAACACAGAACTAAATTAAACACAACACAACACATGAATATTTTAGTCTGTGTCCAAATGAGGAGAAAAAAGAGATCTAGGAGCTGAATCCTAAACATGATTATTCAGTGAATTCAACTGGGTTTACCCCCAGGTATATGGGTGGAGGATAGAAGCATCAATGTTTCAACAGATGAAGTTGTAGTGGCACCCATCATCACTCACAGATTACAAAAGAGCAGAGAGGTTAGACAAACCGGACAATTATTTGATACAAATCAGTTGTTTACAACTATAAAACAAAGGTGAAGGAATGGAATGGAGACACTTCCTGTCTCCAACAGAAAAAAATGCTCTTGTTTTCAGTCACCCACTAATTTTGAGTCTGTGACAAAATCTCAAGCAGAAAACTGCTTTAAACAGAAGAAGCTGTTTTTAAGGTGAAGGAGAAAGGAGTAAAGGGATTTGTGCTGCTTCTTTATTTGAAGGCAATGCAGGTAAGCTCTCTGGAAAGAAGACAAAGGACAGGAGGAAAAAGCAGAGCTGAAAAGGGTGAGTAAATAAAGGACCGCCAATGAAGTAGTGAATGAATGAGAAGAATTTAACTGGGCTTGCAATATAGAGTACCAGATTGCAAGCAGCTGAACCGAAATAGTTCCTCCATATTGGGATCCGCAAGTATTACTATTATTTTATAGAGCCACTGAAATTTTAATAACCTTAGTGCCTATTCTGAAAATTCCATTATGGGGAGATGCCTGGCAACAGTTTCAGGAGCCTGATTTTATCTCCCTATCACTCTTGCAATAATTCTTGTTGGAGGGGGCTGGGGATAACAATTCCTCTCAAGTAGCAGACATTGTGGTGGGATAGTGGCACTCCCCTGACCTCCTAGCAGCTGTGTCATTGTTGCTTACCAAAAAAGAGGAGGGTAGACCGTGGGGAGGTTGGTGCATGCAAACACTTGAGTAGTGTCTGTTATGTCGTGGGTTTCTTAATAGTAGTCATTGAGTGACAACATCTTCATGATAACAGCTCTTTATTTAAGGCAACAAGACAAGACTGACTCTGAGGACAGGAAAGCTACATTTATAGGGACAGGGGACTAGCTAGAAAGGGATACATTTAGGAGGGAACAATATCAGGCAATCACAGTGCTGCCTTTTGGAGGAAAGCAATAATACAGGTGATCCAAATACAGCAGCTTAAATGAACCAATAGTAACTGTACCTTCTGGAACCAAAAGGCAGTTACTTTGCCCTAAAGCAAATACAGACAATAGTAATACAGATATAAAATCCTTTGACTCAATACACGACAGTGTCCACTTGAGTCTCCTGCAAAGGTTTCTGGAAATAAAACAATTTTAACCGCCTGTCTGAAACTCCGCATGGACAGCGCCTTTCTAACGTCTGTTGGGAGGGAGTTCCACAGAGCTGGGCCCAGAACGCTATAGGCACAACTTCTCATTGACATGAGTTGTGCTTCTGGCCTGTGGAGGGAACAGTACTCCCCCATATGGTATCAGTGACTGACTTGGGATGTACATGGTAAAGCGGTCCTTAAAGTATAGTGGGCCAAAGTTACTGAGGACTTTGTATGCTAGTACAGGCGCCGCGAACATGATCTGGTGTGAATGTTTGATGCCTGATAGAGCCTTCTGAATCTGGAAGTTCTAGGACTTATCTAAGATGGGGGTTAGCCTGGAAAACTCCATGTATAATACACTAAGGTTCTTAGAGAAAGAGAAAGAGAAAAAAATAACAAATCTGGAACAGGCACCCCCAAACTGCGGCCCTCCAGATGTTTTGGCCTACAACTCCCATGATTCCTAGCTAAGAGGACCAGTGGTCGGGGATGATGGGGATGGTAGTACAAAACATCTGGAGGGCCGAAGTTTGGGGATGCATGATCTAGAACACTTTGGAAGCAATCCTACAGCAAGATCCATTGGGATGAGCAATTTAGGATGGAACAGAACAGATCATGGAATCAGCTAATTCCTGGCTCAGCTGGACTCGACTGGCATTAAACTCCCAACCCTGGCTCAGCCAAAGATGCCAAAGGGGGCATCGTAGGGGCACGGTGGGACCGGGGGGCAGGACCTAGGCTGGATCCTAAGCCCATTCAGTTCAGTTACGTGACCTGGCAACCCAGCCTAGAACACTATTTTAGAGGCTTAATTTCCTATGCCAGGCTTAGGCAGAATAGGAGCAGCAGCAGCAGCACTGCTGAATGGGGCTTGGATGTGGTGTAACTTTATATCAGCTGAACCTACCCTGGCTTGCTTCCTGCCAGCTTCTTTGTGCATAGGATTGCTCCCTGTATGAAATAGTCATTGCAATAAGCCTTCTATAGTTCACAAACACAAAAGGAAGCACAAATCTACACGAAAACACAGGTACGTTGGACACACAGAGAGAGAATTGCAGTATATCTGCACTCATACCAAGTAGTGGGGAAATCTCCTTTCAGAGAAGTTAGAAAAATGACCCTGATCCACAAAACACATTATTATGAATAATGTATAATGTCTTTTGACAAATTATATTATGCTTTCCCTCTTGTTGCTGACACTGGAAGATGCATGGCTTTGGCTTTGCCCTAATAAGTTATATGAAGAAACAGCAATATATTATATTATTTTAATCCCATTATTTATCATAAGCTCTATTTCCCCTGTCTAAATATGCAAATGCATGCTAAAATGCAGGTATATAAAACAAGAGTAGGACTCTTATTGATGATCAGGACAGGACTTCGGATACCCATGTGACAAGATGAAAAACGCCGACAACAAGATTGTCAGATGGATTTCTGGACCTTGTAAGGCACCTCAGTGAAGAAGAAGCTATTCTGCACTTCTGAGCTGTTTCAGATAGGAAGATAATAAGCCTGGGAAGAGAAGGGTGGACAGAGAGCACAACTGACTTGTTTTTGCTGTGCTTCTTCTAGAGGTATAAAAGGAGGCTTCTGGTGCTTTATCCTCATTTGGGGAGGGGATGTGGAAGAAACCTTTCCAATAAGTGTGAAGAATAGAAAGTGCAAGCCACATCTAACACACCCTTCAGGTGCTCAAGTGATTAACAAAAAATTAATCCTTCTGCCTAGGCTGCATGATCCTATTCCTGATGGCAACAGGGTGGCACAGCCAATCACAGCTAAATCATGTCCTCTTGTCCATCAGCCGATGACATTGATGTAATCTGATGGCTAGGTGGGCATGGCTTGGGGAATATGACTTGTTGGGCTAAATTGGACCTCCTTGTGTGTCAATAGTGATCCAAAGATGAGGTGTTCCTACCTCTGCTTTAGGAGCTAAAGTTTAGATTCTGACTGTGTCATGTATCTTTTCTTCCTCCTCCTACCATTTGGGTCTATATCTGCTTTGTCTGATGTTCTAAGTGGACCCCACGACTATATTAGCCTGTAAAAACGCAGGATGCTGTAGGTGGGCCAACTAACACCAATGATGGTTGTTACATGAAAAGGTTCTCATAGTCTGACATTTAATTTCAGAAAAAAGCTGGACAAATAAACCACAACAAAAGGAAACTGCCATAACCGATCTGATCTTTGTGTTCCTTAAGGTAAAGGTAAAGGGACCCCTGACCGTTAGGTCCAATCGCAGACGACTCTGGGGTTGCGGCACTCATCTCGCTTTACTGGCCAAGGGAGCCGGCATACAGCTTCCAGGTCATGTGGCCAGCATGACTAAGCCGCTTCTGGCAAACCAGAGCAGTGCACGGAAACGCCATTTACCTTCTACTTGCACTGTGTGCTTTTGAACTGCTAGGTTGGCAGTGAGCAACGGGAGCTCCCCCCGTCGTGGGGATTCGAACTGCTGACCTTCTGATTGGCAAGCCCTAGGCTCTGTGGTTTAACCCACAGCGCCATCTGCACCCCTTGTATTCCTTACTGTTACATTTTCCCCTCATTTTCCCATTTTTAAGCAAGCCCCATTGACTGAGCACCTCTTATAGAGCACAACCAATGCTCACCATACAATTTAGTGTGCTCACAAGGTTCTGTAGCAATCAAAAGAAGTGTTACATGACGTTTTAAAGATGAATCTTTATGACCCTTTCCAGAAATTCAGCACATATATTTTTGACATGACCAAAAACCACATTGGAGTAAATGCCAGGATATAATCACAGCAAGCCACACCGTTCTATGCGGTGGCACCCGTAACTTCTGTAGTTAAACCAGATAGTTAAACCAGAGGATTGTGTATTAGAGATAATGCTGGTTTTCAGATTGGGTTTGGGAATGAAACTGCGGTGGTGGTTCAGAGAGAAGAAAACTGGGTATGTTAATCTTTTTGATATTTCAATTTCAGATGTATCTTTTCCACACATCGGGTAAGGAAAAAAAAAGAGTTGATTAAGTAGGTCTCACATTGGATCTCACTGTGCTGCCCTTTTCAATTTTAAAATACGTCTTGGCAAAGGCATCAGGTTGCATTGCAAGAATCTCTAATCTGCCCAGTCTGTAGGAAAGGAAGACAACATTTATTTAGTGGAAGGTTTTCCGTGTTCCATAGTAGACAAGCTGGTGCAGAAAAGTAAATGATCTGAAAAGACCTTGTCTTATCACATAAACAAGGTGGCATTTGAAAAACTGCAAGACAGGCTTACCCCATATCCCATTTCCAAGTTTACTACTTTGTTGCCAGTAAGCTTGCTTTTTAACTGTATGGTCCAGATGGCATATTACTGTCTCTGTGATAGCCATAAAATGGAATCGCAATGAGATGTTATCAAATCTTCCCCTAATTTAGCAATCCTATTCCCTTCTGATGCCTTCTTATCACAAATAGTAATTTTTTTCCTTCTTAAACAGTTGGCCTATTATAGGCAACTGGTTTATTATCCTTGCTTTATTACTTGGTTCATCTGGAAGTGCTGTGGAAATGTAAGAACTTTCTGGCTATTCCCCTCACCCCACCCCTCACAGCTATAACAAATATTTTCTATTTGAAACAAGTTTCTGCTTCAGAAATTGAGTAGAAGACAACCCAAACAGCATGTAGAAGAGGCATGCGAGTTCTCTTTCTCCCTTCAAGTCCTTTTTTTTGCATGTGCACACTTTGATAGACAAGGAGTTGCTGTCCTCGAGAGACACACCAGAAGCTGAAGCAGACATCACAACTCATGCACAGATGCAACTAGGGTTGCCAGACTCAGTAGAGGACAGGAGTTCTGTGCCTTTAATTGCCCTGCTCTCTTTTGAGTCTGGAAACCTTAAAGAGAAACCAGCAGACCCTTTGCTTGGAAATTAAACAAAGGGCCTGCTGGTTTCTCTTTAAGGTTTCCAGACTCAAAAGAGAGCAGGGCAATTAAAGGCACAGAAGTCCTGTCCTCTATTGAGTCTGGCAACCCTAGTAAAACATCAAAGTTATTTCTCATACTTAGCTATAATGTACCTAACTAGAGTAAACAATCATTGCATCTTGTTACAAGCCACTGAATCTTGTCCCTCTTTCCACCCTGACAATCCAATAAGCTTTTAAAACCACCAACCTGTCATGATTTGCTTGGGAAATGGTGTGCCTGGGAAAGATGCAGTCAGCTTTCGGGAGACTGGTAAGAAGCCTTTGTATGAGTCAAGTTGGGAGTTGGGGGGTGGGATAATGAACCGCAAAGAGATTATCTCAGTCCATAATTCAATATCTTTATCTGCTTGATTGAAACAAAAAAGCACACACAAGTGCTGTTCAGATGTTAAGAACATAAGGAAAGCACCACTGGATCAGACTGAAGGTCAATAAAGTTTGCATCCTGTTATCCGTAGTGGCCAGCCAAATGCCTCCAGGATGTCCATGGGCAAGAGATGAAGGCTATAGCCTGCTCTGACTCTTTAAGTCCCAGCGACTGTGTATCCAGAGGCAGACTGCCTCCGGACCTGGAAATTCAATGCAGCAATGCTGATTAAAAGACCACTGATAGACTTATTCACCGTGAATATGCATAATCCATTTTTAAAAGCATCTAAGCCACTGGCCATCAGCACAGCTTGTGGCAGCAAATCCCATAAAATTAATTATGTTTTATGAGAAGCACTTTATTTTGTCTGTCCCGAATTCATTTCACTGGATGATTGTGAGTACTAGTATTTGGATGATGGGAGGGGGGGAGGGGAATATATTTTTATACACTTCTGATGCCTGCATAATTTTATAAAGCTCTATCATATTTCCCTTCAGTCTTCTCCCCCCCCCCTTCTGTGATGGATGGCCCCTTAACACATTCATCTTCCCTTGTAGGGGAAGTGCCCCAGTTCCCTAATGATTTTGCTCACTATTTTTTTTCTGCACCATTTCCTATTTTACAATATTATATCCTGGATGGAATGGCTGGATCTTGATGACACAGTGGGTTTCATTCAGTGTAGCATTATAAATAATAATAATAATAATTTTTATTTATACCCTGCCCTTCCCGGTTTAAAAAGCGGTCTCAGGGCGGCTAAAAGCAAATATAAAACATTGGTTAAAATGTGACTTAAAAATAGCACAAAACAGCATAAAATACAACATAAAATGCAGCATCAATAAAATTCAAAAATTATGGGGTCATTTTTTTGGGGGGGGGAGGGAAGTTACAGGCAGAGGGCCTTCTCGGTAGTGGCACCCACCCTGTGGAATGCCCTCCCACTAGAGGTCAAAGAGAACAACAATTACCAGACCTTTAGAAGGCATCTCAAGGCAGCCCTGTTTAGGGAAGCTTTTAATGTTTGATTTCTGTATTTTAATGTTTTGTTGAAAGCTGCCTAGAGTGGCAGGGGGAACCCGGCCAGATGGGCGGGGTATAAATTAATTATTATTATTATTATTATTATTATTATTATTATTATTATTATTATATCAGAGCAGGAATTTCTCCTTGTGCAACATAATATTCTCCCCTTCTCCTCCTCTCAGCCCCCCCCCTAAATCTGTTCTGAGGGTTCTCCCAACCCTCTGGGACAGATTTGAGAAAAGAATGAGGCATGCCAGGAAGGGAAATCCCATTGCACTAAACCTTGAATTTTATAGTGTGCTATAAACAAAACATACCCCATAAACTATATTAGGTTCCCCTCCAGAAAAAAATCATGATGTTCAAAGCCATTTGAAATCCAAACATTTATTAAAGTATTATCTTTGTAACCTATATTTGAACTAAAAATGTTTCCTGGCTTGCTTTATCAAAAGAAAGAAAGAACTCTCCCTTTAGCAAATCTGAAGCTACATGATGGTGCTTTAATCAGGGGGTACCCATCGGCTTCTGAAGGGTAGGATTTAGAAACTTTGCTGAGTATGTCCACATTTCCTTATTTAGCTAACGCTTTAGGAGCATAATTAGAAAGAAATGCAAATTGGTATGTGGAGCACACTGTGGAATATTTCTTTTATATATATATAAATCAATTTTTATTAAATTTTTCACTTTGACAATCCAATCCTATCATATTAATTATTCCAAATTATACAAATGCATATCGATTAATCCCAATATTATGCCAAAATATAAAATTTTTCACTTCCCATGCTTCAAACTCTAAGGGTTCTGATCATCGATGAATTACTGCCTTTCTAATCAATATAGTCGAAATCCTTTCCAATCATTATAGTCCAATATAATCCAGATCATTTCCAATAATTCTATTATTATCCTTCGATCTTCACACGGCCTCTGAGATGTTCTCACAAGCGAGATTAAACAAACAATATCCGTTTCTGTGTGGATTTTATGTCTATGCTTCCCCATAAATTCCATTGCAGTACACTCTCCTCTTTGGCAAAACAAAACAGAACAGAACAATCAGGATTCTCTGTAGAACTAGTCCTGACACTTAGTCTGTTGCTGTGAACAATCTCAGGAGTGTCCTGGCCATCAGGATCAATGGGAAATATAATTTTCCTAGGATAATTATAGAATCATAGAATCATAGAGTTGGAAGAGACCACAAGGGCCATCCAGTCCAACCCCCTGCCAAGCAGGAAACACCATCAAAGCATTCTTGACATATGCCTGTCAAGCCTCTGCTTAAAGACCTCCAAAGAAGGAGACTCCACCACACTCCTTGGCAGCAAATTCCACTGCCGAACAGCTCTTACTGTCAGGGAGTTCTTCCTAATGTTTAGGTGGAATCTTCTTTCTTGAAGTTTGAATCCATTGCTCCGTGTCCGCTTCTCTGGAGCAGCAGAAAACAATCTTTCTCCCTCCTCCACATGACATCCTTTCATATATTTGAACATGGCTATCATATCACCCCTTAACCTTCTCTTCTCCAGGCTAAACATACCCAGCTCCCTAAGCCGTTCCTCATAAGGCATCGTTTCCAGGCCTTTGACCATTTTGGTTGCCCTCTTCTGGACACGTTCCAGCTTGTCAGTATCCTTCAGTAATTCTTTAAGGAGTCAGCAACTTGATATAATGCTGTCATAGTTGCTGACTATGAGGCCCCAATACCAGCTCTTCTCATTGCAAGGTCCGCTGGTTACCTGGTAGTGGTACTGTTGAATACTGGAAAAGGGGGTTTGGTGACTCATGGGGGAAATCATTTTGTCCCTATCATGTTCCCAATTATGCCCTGAGAATTTAATCTCCACTGCCTCAAAAATTGAGGTGTTTGTGTGAACATATAAAATAATTCAAGTTTTTAGTAGCTGCTGCATTATATTTTACACGATGGGCAGGATGTGCAAACTATTTAAATTGCTTCATACTGATTAAACTCGTTCCCTCAAATGGCTTTAAAGCTACTCTTGGTTACCAAGATGAGTTGCAAATGCTGGAATTATCCTTTCATATAAAAGTTGGCAGAACTCATCCAGGGACTTGCTGGGACTTAGCAAATCAGTCAAATTCTCAACTATTGTTGTGAAATGCATGATGCAGTTGCTTTAATCAAAAGAAAGAACACCCCCCCCCAATTTCCTACAACATAATAACTGTGTGTAGCAAAGTTGAAAATTGAGGCTGTAATCCCCCATCCTAGCTAAAAAATAATAATAATAAGAGCTGGAAAAACCTGTTTGCAAGATAAATGGACAATGAGTCATGCTGCAGTGCTTATCTTTCAAATAATTGCCCCACCATCACTCCCACACACAGTGCCCAAATTTATATAAGCAGCTTTCTAGGATATATCAGGGTTCAAATATCAAACTCATCCACCTCTTTTGTACATTTTTTGTTTTACATTTTGAGCTCCACATCAGTAATGCATTTAACGTACCTGTGTTAGTCAAAGTCATGGAAGAATTGGGGGGGGGGGGGATCATGTGCACATGAAGGTGGCATAAAGCAACTTGTGGGGGGACTTAGACCAGTGCCAGGGACTTTGGATAAATGCTTCCAGTTGGACCAGATATCACTTAATCTAATTCCATGTAAAGCTGCACTTAGTATGTGAATAATTTCTTCTTTTCCTCTCTGTCTTCCCAGCTGAAGTCTTGACTTTGGTCAACCCTTAATATAGATAATGTGCTGCTCCCACCTTAAACTGATTTCATTTTCATCAGAAGCCATTGCCACTTGTCCTTGGAAAAACATTATAGATGTCGATAGACCACAACAGCTCTGTGTTGGAGCCAAAGAAGTGGTTTTAAATGGCAGAGCATATCAGTTTGGCAACCTGGTTCAAGGCATAAATTGATTTGACCAGATTCACTTGCACAATTTCCCCCCTTTCCTCCCGCTGTCTGCTCCATGCTCACCAAAATTGTTTGTGGACAACCCCCAGAAGAGCACACAGGGGGAGGAGAGGGGGAATCATTCCATTTGGCAAACAGGAATGCTTGCAAGGATGCTTGCAATTGGGAGAGTGTGACCCAGATCCGGCCCCGGGACTTAGGTTTGCCTACCCATGCTTTTAAGGAAAGACTCTTGTGTCTTTATTCTTTTAAGAGGGGATAAAAGGGGTCATCAGGAATAATCCAGTCTGATCAAGCCAGACTGTATTGCTTAACTAAAGAGATTCAAACGAATCTGCAAACTAGCTTGCTGTTGTATTGAAGGGAATCTGCTCTGCTACATGACTCACTAGTGTGAGTGAAGTTACAGGTAGGTAGCCGTGTTGGTCTGAGTCGAAGCAAAAAAAAAAAAAATCCTACCAACTAAGTTTTTATTTTGGTATGAGCTTTCAAGTCACAGTTGTTTCTGTCCCCTACAATTTTTACCCATATACAACTAAATCAAAGGGTGGCTGTGCTTTGGTTTGTAGTTTTTCAGGAAGTATGAATTGGGTAAGTATACTTAGGACCGTTCCCTTGGACTGGAAATCCATTTAATGTAAGCAACATCTAATCATTTCATAAAATGAAAATTAAGGAAACCGAAGCTGAGAACTTGCCATTGTGTCTGTAGCTTGGCTTGCTCTCTGCTGGAGTTCCAGCTAATATTATGAGTTATAGCTTAGTAAATTCTCCAATATTAAAGGAGATTAATTTCAAGGCATTGCATAAAATTAGGACATAAAAATTAGGCACATATATTTAGTTACGCAATGCATGTGAAATGAAGCTCCAAAAACAAATGGAGTTTCAATTGATTAAATGTCCTGATTGGACACAGACATAGAACTTGGGAGGAACTGTTGAAATGCATGTGAGAAACTGCAAGGACAGAGGAAATATCTATAGTCAGAGCATCCAGGAGAAAAAGGGGCTCTGGATAATAAGTATAATAGGTAGACTGAAAAACAGCAGGCAGAAAGCGTTGCTGGGATTACTCATTAGTGAGAAATATGTATATCTGCCAGGAGATTATGAGTTTAGAGTTTAAAAAAAATAGTGCAATGCTTTTCATGCATTTATAGTAGGTTCTGGGCCGTGAGGGCATAACACTGAGCTAGGTTTATACACAATACTAGTAAATACACTTTGCATTTGGGGAACTGAAAGAGCATCATTCTTCCAACTTCTTCCTTGAGTTCTGTGTATTTTTCAAGAGATACAAAGGTAACTAACCTCACCATCTATTCAGAGGTGTAGCAAGCCCAGGTGGTACCCGGTGCGGATTTTTTTTTTTGGTCAACACCCCCCCCCCACCAGATTTGGCTCTGGCTGTGGCTCTGGTGAAAAGTGAAAAACATGAATTGCAAAAAAACCTAGAGCTTACAGAACAGATATGAAATCAGCATTGAAAGAACATATAAGAACAGTTGAAAAATCTCATGCAACAGAAAATTAAAAAATGTTCCCCAGTGGGGGGGCTCCGAGTGTCAACCCCCTCCAGGGTGGCACCCGGGGCGACCCGCCCCCATCGCCCCCCTTGCTACACCACTGCATCTATTTTGATGACTAATAAGCCAATGATCAATGCACCAATAATCACCTTTATGCATATGATAATGCAATACATAGCCACACATTTTAAACAGTCCATGCCAGCATTACCGGTATTTCCACCTAGGATGGTCCCCAGCTTCTCCACTTTAAGGTTTGCAGGTGCATATTGTGTGATTGTGTCAGGGCTGGGCTGTGAGGAGTAGTCTGGGGTTAGCCAGGAACCAGAAGCCATGGAACAAGCCAGAAATTGCAACCACAGAACAAGTCAGGGCTGCCAGACAAATCTGGAAGCCCTTTCCCATATATTATCCAGGGAGGGGAAATTGGTCTAGCAGTTTCTTATAGGGCAGGGCTTACTATTGGCAGTGACACAGCTTCTTACTTTATTTTATTGTTTCCTTCCTTCCTTTGAGGCAGCAGAAGCAGCCACTATACTGGCAGTCTTTACAGTCCCAGTCTTTACAAGGACTTTATGCTAGCAGTCTTTACAGGGACGTGGGTAGTGTTGTGGTCTAAACCACTGCGCCTCTTGGGCTTTGCTGATCAGAAGATCGGCGGCTCAAATCCCCATGATGCAGTGAGCTCCCCTTTGTGGACAAACCCCGGTTCCCTTGGCCTGAAAGTGAAAAGAGCACTGCAACCCCATAGTCGCCTTTGACTGAACTTAACCGTCCAGGGCAGGCATCCCCAAACTCGGCCCTCCAGCTGTTCCTATCATCCATAGCTAACAGGACCAGTGGTCAGGGATGATGGGAATTGTACTCCCAAAACAGCTGGAAGGTCGAGTTTGGGGGTGCCTGGTCCAGGGGTCTTTTGCCTTTTACCTACCTTACAGTGCATTACAGGGTACTGTGGGAGAAAATAGATGTTTCCACCCCACCCCACCCCACCCCACCCAAAAGGTGGATAATATTTGGCAAATAACCCTCTATTCTTTTCCCCACTCTCCCTAATCCAAGAAAAAATCTCAGAAAGTTTTCTCAGTAAAATCTCTTCAGATAAATTTTGTGGAAGCCCACACAAAAACTTTCTTCATGATCATCTAGGTGATTTTTCTTTAAAAAAAAAAAACATGCGCATGGGAGATTTTCTTTTGTGTGTGGTAAATTATTCAAACGTGCAACTCTCTGCCTTCAGTCTGAAACAGTAATGGCCAGGGAAATATTTCCACTTGATTTTCCTGATAGCATATTGTGGCTCTCAGTTCCATAACTGGAGTGATCCCAGACAAGTAGATCTCGAAGCCACAGTGCACTCTAGTCTGCCAGTTATTAAAGACCCATGTACAATCTATATGGTCAATCCCAGAGGATAGTCTTGGAGAGTTGCTTAGCACTTCAGGAGATGGCATGTCTTGAGGCTCTGCGTCAATACTCACTGTGAATTTATGAAGCTGGAAGTCTGTTTCTTATTACGCCTCTCACAAAGTCATCCATCTCCAGTTTCTCTTGGAAAACTGCCTCTTCTGCTGCTATCTGAAGCTTTGAAAATAGTGTTAGTTTTGGGTTTCCCCTGCCCCCAACAGAAGCCATGTAAAGCTGAAATTCCTCTCCTGAAATAAGGAGGCCAGTTAAGAACAATTTTTTAAAGTGCAGAACCATTGGGGGAATATAATGTATCACTTACATGCACAAAACATGCACACAACTCCATGTATTTTCCTTTATGCTTAGTCAGCCTACAACAGGTTGGTTGATTAGTTATTGGGCTCCAGGGGGTTATTGGTTTGTTGTTGTTATTTTTATTATGATTATGCATTTTGTAGTTTTATATTCTGATTTTATTCTGTGAACTGCCCTGAGACCTGCAGGTATAGGACGGTATATAAATTCAATAAACAACAACAACAGACCTAGAAGTAGTGAGCTACCTTGTGGAGAATTACCTTTATGGTACCGGGGAGATTCTGGATGGGGGCTTAATACATTTACCTTATTGTATTTCCCCCAGCAAAGGTAAATCCAAATTAAATGGTGGAAGAGGACTTCAGGCTGACATTTTTATGCCAATGTAGACCCATGTTATGTCTCATCCAGGGGTGTGTGAGATCCTCATCAGAGGAGGCCCAGAAGGCTCCAGCCTTATACCAAACTTTGGGTCGGACTCCGTCTCTGGACAGGGAGCCAGAGTACTGCAATGAGGCCAAGGAGCAGTTGTTCACATCCAGGGGGAGTTCAGCCTCTGACATCAAGGGTGAATGCGCCTGAAGCTATTAGAACTACAGTGGAACCTCAGTTTATGAACACTTCGGTTTACGAATTTTTGGTTTACGAACACCGCGTCCCCATCTGGAACGGATTAATTCACTTTCCATTACTTTCAATGGGAAAGTTCGCTTCAGTTTATGAACGCTTCAGTTTATGAACAGACTTCCGGAACCAATTACACCCATGCTTCGGGTTAAGTACGCTTCAGGTTGAGTACTCCGCGGATTGTCTGGAACAGATTAATCCACTTTCCATTACTTTCAATGGGAAAGTTCGCTTCAGTTTATGAACACTTCAGTTTATGAACAGACCTCCGGAACCAATTGTGTTCATAAACCGAGGTACCACTGTAATAGTTAATGGCTATTGTGGACTGTTCTTCAGCCCCATGGAGCATTCAGCACAGGGTTCCTCGAGGTTCAATTTTATCCCCAATGCTGTTCAACATCTACATGAAACCTCTGAGTTTTGGAGAAATATGCTGACAACTTTCCTTTACATCTGTAGCTGTGGCAGTGGTTTTGTTGTCTTGCCTTGGTAATGGACTGGTTGAGAGCCAATAAACTGAAGCTCAATCCAGATATGTTTGAGGCACCGTTAGTGGCTGGTTCCCTAGACTGGAGGGATGGGAAGTGGCCTGCTTTTGATGGGGTTACACTTCCTTTGAAGGAGCAGGTATGTACCGTAACTTAGGAGTTCTTCTGGATCAACTGTTGACGCTTGAGGCTCAGGTGGCCTTGGTAGCATGCATGGAGTGCCTTCTATCTGTTTCAGCTGAGCTGTGCCGCTATCTGGACAGGGATAGGCTAACTTTTTGTTTATCCACTGGGAACCTCTAGGCTAATTACAGCAATTTGTTTTATGTGGGGATGCCTCTGAAGTTGGTTTGGAAACTTCAGGTGGTGCAGAATTCAGCAGCCAGATTGTTATATGGTTTGAGCCAATGGCTGCCAATGACTTTCAATTCAAAGCACTGGTTTGGACCTATAAAGCCTTAAGCGGTACAGGACTACAATACCTCAAGGACCACCTCTCTCCATAAGAATTTACATGGACCATGCAATCATTTTTAGCTTGGAATAGCTCAGTTGGTTAGAGCATGGTGCTGATAATGTCAAGGCTGATCCCCCTAAGGACAGCTGCATAGTCCTACATTGCAGGGGGTTGGACTAGATTATTCTAAGGGTCTGTTCCAATTCTATGATTCTATGAGACCAATGACTTTATTATTTATTAAGACTGACAGGACTGTTGAATACATAAGAAGCATTTACAGAGATGTTACATGTGCATTAATGCCTTCCACTCTAAAATTTCATTAAAACGTACAGCGTGTTCACAGTTTTATATTTTTTTTAATCTGGCCAGGAGCGGCAGCACTGCTCCTGCTCCCCCAGAAAGTGTCGCAAGAGCACAGTCTGATTCTTTATTGACAGTCCCTCAACATAATATATTCTCTTATGAAGCCCTGAAGCAGAACTGCAAAGTTTCAATAGAAGCCTGAAGCCTTTCTCTAAAGAAAACAGAATCTCCCAGGCAATCATATACCTTTGGAAGGATTCAGGTCAGCAGGAAGAAGAGGCATCCCTGCTCGGGAGGATTCAAAATGGAGGAAACCAGGGTCATCACTCTGATTAGTCAATGTCCATCAAGTTGTCAGTGCATTCGGGGGTGAGTGGGGTTGCAGCACACAAAGTATTGACATCCATGCCAGTCAAACTCTTAAGGAAGGAGTTCATTCCGAGAATTTAGCCAAAGGTGACAGAAGGGACAGGGGAAGAAATCCAAATGTAAACACCTCACAACATCCATCATCAAGAAACTAGTCCTTATTTGCTCATGTTGCGGTGGACCAAGCTAAATGCCATGAAATGTGGCCTTTCATTTGCTTGTCTCCCCTCCCCTCTGTTCTAAAAGCCTGTGGAAGGGAGAGCCTATTTTTAGAGTTCTCTAAAAGCAACAGGTGTGCCTATTGGGCCAACATACAGAGTTGCTGTCTGCTCTGTTAACCGAATACAAATTATCTCGGCCACTGTGATTCTTTTTCCAGCTTGGAATTGAATCCAACCAAGCAATATGAGACCTACTTCAATATTTCCTCACCTATACCTGTCTTTCTCCTTTTTTGCTGTCCCCTCTCCGTTTCCAATGCTCTCATTTTCTTGAAAATATGTAACGGACAACAAATGTTTTGGGTCCTTCTGCAGGTGGGGATCAGCTGAAGTTGGGATGCAGCCCACTTGAAGAGCAATGCTCTAAATCTATGGGATCCATGTGCAATGACTGCCTTTTCAGGGTAGTCCCATATCCAAGAAATGTCTCTCTGTGTTTGGTCTGTTGTTAAATAAAAATAAATAAAAATAAAAATCACTGACTGGAGGGGCAATAGTTTTCCTGCCCATTTGCTGTTGTTGTTGAAATTTGTATAGTGCCATATACCTGTAGATCTCAGGGGGGTTCACAGCATAAAATTGCAATATAAAAAACAGTAAATACATAATAACGACATTTAAACAACACCTTAATTTTGTTTGTGCCACTAAAGTAAGGCGATAAAACCTCTGGCCAACTTCTTTGAGTGCTTGTGCTGCTCACATCTTATACAAAATGGAACCTAATACTGCCACTTAAGGAAGGGCTATAACTCATAAGAATGTAAGAAAATGCACCACTGGTAGAAGTAAAACATAGCCATCATGGGTAAAACTCATTGGCAGCCTTTTCCTCCTTGTGAGCGGATGTTTATGCAGAAAGTCCCAGATTCAAACCCTGGTATCTTCAGATAGATCTAGGAAACTCCTCTCTCTGAAATCTCACAGTGTCACTGTCAGTCAGAGCAGACAATACTGACTTAGGCCAATGGGCTGACCTGGTATAAGACAAACTTGTATTCTGGTCATTGCAGACACAGGATTGTCATGTTTGCCCCCACCCACCCATGTAGTAATTGCTGTTCGTGGTGGCTGATCAGGACGCAGAAAATCTCTCCTGATCTGTACACAACGTCTGTCTTGTATCTCCAGGCTAATTTTATGAATCATAGATGGTGTGATATCCCCAAGCAACATAGCACATTACGAGGAAGGGGCATGTGTTGCATGTAAGCAGGGCATCATTAGATCTGAAAGAAAACACGGAAAAGCAGCCAACATTAGCAGTTTTTTGGGCAGGGGATGGGACAAAAAGCCAAAACAAAACACCTGGTCTTGATTCTTGAAGTGGGGACCATTATACAGGAGTTCTGATGTGCATGAAGAACATGAAATACTGCTTGCTTATCTATTATTCCTCATACATTGGGAGAGATTGCAGGTTTTGTAAAGGCTTGCCTTTTTAAACAACTTGGCACTCGATGAAATGTACCAGAGTTGTGGGGGGAAATTGATGGAGTTCTAGATTCTCCCTGAGATCGATCAATTTAGCACAAATTCCAAGCTGGACCCAGTATGGCCAGAAAGAATTGTCCAGCTGTTTGCTTGGCAAATTGAATTACTTCTAAACGGACAGTGAATTTCTGGCAGTTTTTTTGGGGGGGGGGGTGCTGTTTCCACCCCATCCATGTTTCCCCATCATTGATGTCCTCCTTGAAGAAAATTTCTCATTACCCTAGGATGTAAGTTCCATATGGTAGGTAGTATGTGATGCCCTGTAGGACCCAACTCTGTGTGCCAGGAAAAAATAAATGGTTATAAATACAATCATATGAACACAAGAGCCAAGAGCCCAGGGGAGGAACTCTTGGCTCTGTCAGGAGTATGGGCAGGAGTCAGGCTCTGGGGCCTGTAGTGCTTTGCAGGACTGGGGCTGCCTCAGCTTGTGCTGGAGAAGCAGGGAGTGGCCACTCAGGTGAGGCCTCAGCTTGTGCTGGAGAGGCAAGGAGTGACCACTCAGGTGAGACCACTTGATATCTCACTGCACCTGGTGGCAGGAGCTGGGAGGGATAAAAGCTCAGCATTTCCCTTCAGCTCTTTGCCACAGCAACGCTATCCCTGCCTGGTCGCATCTGGCGTCTTGCTCCTTGCTCCTTGGACCCTTGCCTTGCCGACGCCTTGCTCCCTGGACCCTTGCCTTGCTGACGCCTTGCTCCCTGGACCCTTGCCTTGCTGATGCCTTGCTCCTTGGACCCTCGCCTTTGCTGACGCCTTGATCCTCGACCCTTGGACCTTTGCTTTGCTGACGCCTTGATCCTCGACCTTTGCCTTGCCGACGCCTTGCTCCTTGACCCCCAGACCTTCACCTCTGCCTTGTTCCTTGACCCTGCGACTGCCTGCTTCTGGACCCTCAACCCTGCACCTGTTCCTGCTTGTACACCACCATCTTGCCTCTGGTCCTGACGTCCTCAGCCAGGGCTTCAACCGCCCGCCGACCGGACCGTGACAGGCTCCTATATCAGAAGCAGCCATACTTGCTGAAGTAAAAAAGCAGCTATGTTCCTGCACACAAAAATATTTCTTTATTATATACTGTTGTGCCTTTCCCCCAAGGAGCTCAAAGATGCAGAAAGTCCCTTCCGGCATAGCAGGAAGGGAGATTGCAGGAACCCACGAACCTTCATGTGTTGGGGGGATGGTTGCCATCCCTCCAGCCATAGGCTGGGCCCCAAGCACGACACTCCCCGGCACGTCCAATCCAGACGTCCCGGGGGGCGTGGCTTGCTGCCTTTAGCCGCTACGCTTTCTCCCGCCCACCCTCCCTCTAGTTAGGTCTCTCCTTTTGACATTGCTATGGACCTTGGTTGGTCACCGTAAAGGGGCCTGGTAGGAATTTTTCCACCTGGCAAATTGGCTCTAGCCTTGTGGTTTTCGCCTACTTCATAGCAACTTGTCACAACTTTGGTTTTGGCGGTTAGGCATTGGATGTTCTCAGAAAGGTCTCAGGTGGGGGGGGGAGGTTGCTGCCACCACCTCCCCCCAAAATGCTGAGGGGTACTCCCTTAAGGAGTCCAGGGGCGTGGCCATGTCCGAAGCCGTGGTAGGTGAGGGCCTAAGGCACACCCCTATTGGTGGCCCCAGAGTGAGTTCCTAGTTGATCTGCATCGCAAGACTCACCCAGCGGTGGTTAACCCTTCACAGACTGCCAGCACAACGGGCTGGAGTCGGGTTTAGTCGGTTAGATCCAATGCCTAAGCCAATACCTCTCTACATCCGTAATCAATAAAGTTGTGGCCTTTTACGCCCATTAACCTTATTCACCGTGTCTTGTGTCTTTATTTATTCAGGACTCCAGGGTTACCCAGTGAGCTTCATGGCTTAATGAGGATTTGAACCTGGGTCTCTCGGACCTGTTATGACATTCTAACCACTATGCCACACTAGCAATCATAATAAATGGTGGAAAGAGGGCCTAACTATTTGAGGGGGGGCATGATGGGAATGTGACATTGTTATCCATTCTGTGTATTCTTCTCATTCAGCACTGTTGGCTTTCTGCTGCTGCAGTTCACATTCCACCCAAAGCTATGTCAATTGTATCACTGTGGGGTGAAATTGCAGCTCAAGTTCATAAGTTTATTGTTCTAGCCAAAGGCCATGACAAACTTGTATTAGGCAATAGTATTAATAAAATAATACAGAATATACATCCATAATATTAAAATCCATAATATAAAAGACTTTGCCAAGTTCCTGAGCATTAAAACACACTTTCCCTTGTGACAGCTCCTATTCTAATATTGATATAAGAATTAGAGACCCCAGGCGTATATTTTTTTTATTATTTTAATAATGTTTCACTTTAATTGCATTTAACCTTTTAGAATGTATCAGGCTTGATTTTTGTGTGTTCTGCATTTGTGAGCCTCCCCCCTCCTACGTGGCATTCTATCTCTCCTTATCTACCCCTGAAAGTGGTACAACTGGCAGGATGTTTTACAACCAGAGTGTAAATCTGCTATCCTTGAAGCTATCTGAGATCCAGGAAGAGGATTTTATGATGCTCTTCCCTCACTGAAGGCTAGGTTGCCGGGGTAACGCCTGACATCCGAGACAAAAAAAATGGTCAAATGGCCTGGGCACATCAGGGCCACTCTAAGGTGATGCGGGGATGAAGATAGCAGTATGGAGCCATGTGTGCTTTACTTCTCATGACTTGTAACCGTTCCTGATACCGGGTACCAAGCAGAAAATTGGGTGTTTCTAATTAGTTGTAGGTCCCTTCTGGATTCTATCCAGAAGAGTCAATCCCATGGTTGATACTTGAATAAGGTCAAAGCAGAGCTTAGTTCTAATAATAGCCTGAAACACCTTGACAAGCTGCTTTCTAGAGTTGGTTATCATCCAATTCCATATACCACAGTGCAGGAAAACGCTCAATAGGCATAGTCACAATTTTTAAAATATCCTTTAACTGAGCACAGTCCACTCTTGCCTTAATTGTTGGCAACCTGAATTATGTCTGACAGAGAGCTGCTGATATTCCTGATGGTAGAGAATATAGCTTGGGGGTGGGGATCTGAAGTTACTGAGACTTTAATGGAGTTCAGATCAGATCCCCAGATTTCAACATCACAGAGCAGTTGAGAAACCACTTTCCTACCAATTATATTTAGGACAGTTTCAACCAGCTGCCCTCCTATATTGTAAAACCTAGTGCCCCTAAGGTTTTCTGTGCTTTGACTTTCACTGCTTTCATATGACACTTCAAGGTGATGATTTCACTAAAGAATCTATCTAAACAAGCAAGTATGTTCTATAGCTTGCTTATCTAAGCACCATTTATACCTAGGATTGTGTTTGGGGGGGGGGGGAATCATAATATTGCTCTTACACTACTTTATGGATAGACTTTCCTGTTTATAGTATGTGTTGAACACCTTCAAGAGATTTCTGCATACATCAAGATTGAGATCTTCCTGTTGCTAATTCATGGAGACAGGGAGTTTGCATTGGCTAAATATGAAACCAAGACATGAATATAAAAGTTTAAAATAGTGGGAGCCAGAATGCAACTGTGCTTCATTCCTTGTGACGTTTTAAATGCAAACAAGATGAATTTTAACAAGGAGAAATGTAAAGTACTACACTTGTGCAAAAAATAATAATGAAAGGCACAAATATACAAATACAGGATGGGAGACACCTGGCTTGAGAGCAGTACATGTGAAAAGGATCTAGGAGTCTTGTAGACCACAAACTTGACATGAGTCAACAGTGTGATGCAGCAGCTAAACAAATGCAATTCTGGGCTGCATCAATAGGAGTATAGCATCTAGATCAAGGGAAGTAATAGTACCACTGTATTCTGCTCTGGTCAGACCACACCTGGAGTACTGTGTCCAGTTCTGGGCACCACAGTTCAAGAAGGATACTGACAAGCTGGAACGTGTCCAGAAGAGGGCAACCAAAATGGTCAAAGGCCTGGAAACGATGCCTTATGAGGAACGACTTAGGGAACTGGGTATGTTTAGCCTGGAGAAGAGAAGGCTTAAGGGGTGATATGATAGCCATGATCAAATATATAAAAGGATGTCATATGGAGGAGGGAGAAATATTGTTTTCTGCTGCTCCAGAGAAGCGGACACGGAGCAATGGATTCAAACTACAAGAAAGAAGATTCCACCTAAACATTAGGAAGAACTTCCTGACAGTAAGAGCTGTTCGGCAGTGGAATTTGCTACCAAGGAGTGTGGTGGAGTCTGAATCCTGCTTGTTCTTCATGAACAATGTTGTTATTTTGCAAGCAATCTTATAACTTTTGAAGGAGAAACTATGCATATAGTTTTGAGGAGAAGTGTATAAAGCTAAATGGCCAATACTTTTTTGTGGATCTTTCCTATCTTCTTTCTTATAATTTGGAGAAATGATACTCATTTTCCATTACAGATAGTATTTGGTAGCACCCTCCACCGGTTTTGTACTCCAACTCCCATCAGCCCAGCTCCCATTGCTAACAGACAGGGGTGATAGAAGTTGTGATCTACAACATCTGAAGAGTACCACATTGACTAGTCCTGTTTCGCCTTTTCTGCACTTATTCTTTTAAAGCAAAAACACTGTTTTATAAACAGCTGTCAGGAGTATGGAAGACTCTTCTTGGCTTCCTGCAATAACAGGAGAGCACAATCATGGACACCATGTGGGTTTCAGGCATTACGAGCATCTGAAAAAGCTGCAAAGTGTAGACCACCAGAGAGATTAGTTGTAGAATGAAAGGAAGTACATTCAAAATCATCCCTTGGCCATCTCACAAGAAGATAAATGCAGCAAAAAGCAAGAGAATTCTTCCAAAACATCCTCTCGCCTTTGATAATTTTCAAATGTGATTTTATTTTTTGGTCATTAATTGATGGGGAATAGTTTTTAAAAGAAACTTTTAAAAAATATACAGGATTCATGCTTTAGTTTGGCCTTTCTTTATTCTCTAATGGAGACAGATTGCTGTAGGGTTTTTTTTTTTAAGCACAATGTACCGAAGAGAGTCATTTTATCAGATAATGTGTTTTTACAGCTTTGCTAGGTGCCCATCAAACCTTTCCTTCTTCCAAGCTTCCATGTAGCGAGAAGCTTCTCGTGACTCTTTTCATGCCACCAGAGTTCAAATGTGTCTAGTTAAAATGTTCTTCCACTGCAAAAGTTTTGTACATTTTCAGCATTCAAGGGAAAAATGAATTCCATGCTAGATTCTCTTTCATCCAACGTCGGGGCAATCCTTAGGTGACTGATCAGCTAAGGTCCACACATAATCCTGCTTTCAGATGTTTCTGTATCTCAGGCTGTGTCTTTGAACAAGAACTTTGGGAAAGTCCATAAATTTAAAAGGACAGGGTTGCCAAAGTCACTGGAAATGCACAGTGGGATTGTGGGCAGAAAAAGATATCAGAGGAGTTAAGGTCAAAGGTTTAGGAGGATAAGATGGAGGCTGCATCACATTAATGCCTAAAGCATAACTTTTAAAATACTTTCTTCATCAAATGCAAGGCTGAGGAAGACAGACCAGTAATTAATATGGGGAAAGGAAGAGTCTAAAATGAAAGCAACCTTAAGGAGGTGAGTAAAAATGTGGGATAAAAATCAATGGATTTGCTTCGTGTTTGGATACCAATGAGGGATTTGTGGTGGTTTTAATTAGCCACTGAAGGAATACCTTCTCTTTGTGCTGCCAACTCCTTTGCAATTCAATTGCACATTCTGCCCATACGAAATTTTAACGATAAACAGTGATGCAATTGCCATTCTCTAACTAATGATTCCCTATACTTCATATACAAAACCGGGCGTTACACATTTTCTACTGTCTAATAAAAATAAATTATACTGGAATAAAAGGAGCTTTGGGTGTTTAGAGATGGCTTGACCTCTATCTAAGTGTTGTGCCTCACGTTTGAATCTTGGTGGTGGAAGGGTGTTTGATGCCACAAACGTGATCTTCACCACACCACTGCACACCTCACATGATGGTATTTTCTTTGCTTCCTTGTTGATCTTCATATCATTGTCGACAGTTGTTCAGTGACAGAGCATATTTTGTGCAGACAGAAAGCCTGAGGTTCAATTCTTGTCATGTCTATATAGGGTTGTTTGAATTGGAATAAGGGAGTTTCCTATTCCTCTTCTGAAGTGAAATAAATGTGACTATTAATTGATATTTTATAGAACAACTCAACCACTCCATACACCAGGTGGTAGTAGAGGTTGGATGAAGTGCAGTGATTTCTGCCCTCAGCTCTCCTGAAGAAGCCGGCCTTCCATTGGCACCAACCTCCCCCTTCGATTTACCAAATGTGTGGTGGGAATATTCTTGTGGGAGATTCCACAACACAATGTTGCCAGCCCTGGTCAAATTTGCAGACATCTTTGTAACACAGAGTTGGTCTGCCAACAGGCCAGGTGTCTGAAGCCGGCCAATCCCATCACTGGGAATAAAAACAATACCCATAGCCATAAAGCAGTAGAGCAAAATTGATTGCATCCACACTAAGTTAGGGATAAATCCTCGTTGTGGGAAGCCAGTGTAAATTATGCTGGCTAAAGCTAAGTATGTCAGATCCAAACTCCATTCAGGAGCAGGGCTACTGCTGACTGAGCTGGCCTAAGCCAGACAGAGGGAAAACAAAGCTTTAACATTTGACTTGCTTCACTCATTTTACCAACTTTAATTAATCCAGGGTACCAGGTCATGTGTCTTTGCTGAACAGAGTTAGGCTCCAGCGGAAGTTTTTAAATAAACAGTGATGTCATAAATTAAAATTAGATTATAAAGCATACAGTGGTACCTTGAGTTACAAATGCCTCAGGTTACAAACTCCGCTAACCTGGAAGAGTTACTTTGAGTTGAGAACTTTGCCCCAGGATGAGAACGAAAATTGTGTGCCAGCGGCGCAGGAGCAGCAAGAGGCCCCATTAGCGAAAGCATGCCTCTAGTTAAGAACATTTTCAGGTTAAGAACGGACCTCCGGAATGAATTAAGTTCATAACTAGAGGTACCACTGTATTGATAGGCTACTTAATCATTGCAAAACTGCAATCCTATAGACATTTACCTTGGAATAAGTCCCATTGAACTGAATGGCACTTGCTTCTGAGTAAAAATACTGCATGGTAAAATACATTGATATTTATAGCAGGCTTTCTCATTCTTGCCAAAGGTCCTCACACACAGCATATGTATTACAGTTGTTAAGTGCTCTTTTTCTCACCAGCTTTGCAATATAGAACTTGGGGAATTCATGGAGTCTAGAAATAGCTACAATGGTGGCAAAGAGAAAAACAAGTCAGGGGCTCACTATTATCCATCACCTGGATACTCCATGCATTGCATGCTGCTAGTCTGTGTGCACCAATGATTTATTGAGAAGGAGTGAGTCCTCTTCTTTGGGGATTGCGACCATAGCTGGGCTTCTGCCTGAGCAAAGTTTTTGCCGAGTGGACAAAAAACAGTTTGGTTCCAGCAAACAGAAGGCCAGGTGTGAAATCAACAGCAAATCAGAGAAATTGCAGGGGGGTGGGGCGTTCATGTCAACGCTAAAAGAAAAACCCAAATAAAAATTTAAAAACATGCTATTAAAGTAATTCTAGTATACTCATAATAAATTAATTATAAAGACTGGGATGTATATGGAGGATAATGTCCTAAATAGGAAGCTTGCAGCTATTTTTAGGATTTGAACTTCCTTAATGCTTAATCCACGCTTCAAGGGATTTGGAAGATTCTGCATTGCTGTGATCATGTAGTAAAGAACTGGGGGATTTGGAAGATAGATGATGTAACTTCTTTTAAGAGAGAGGGATCCAGAGAGTATCCAGGTAATTAAAACCTGTCAGCCTAACCTCAGTCCTAGGTAAATTGATGGGGGAAAGTCCTGTTTAAGAAGGATATAATACTCTGATTGATATAACTAGGGCAAAAGTGAACTATCAACTGCCTTGACAGAGTGGAATACTTGGCTGAAACTAGCAGCATGAAATTCAGCTGAGGCAAATGCAATGCTGTGTATTTAAGAATCCTCATCATCTGCACAGGTATAGGCTGGGGAATACCTGGCTTGGCAGCAAGACATGTGAAAATGGTCCTCAGAGCTGTAGCTGAACACAGGCTAACAATGAGTCCAGTGTGACATGACTGACTGGCTAGAAGAAGCTCATAAGATGTTAACCACCATAGTTTAAAAGGCGAATGAATAATGACTTCATTTTATTCTAGAGTTGTCAGACCTCCTCTGGAATACTGCAGTCAGTTCTGGGTGTTGCGCTTTGAGAATGATGTGGGCAAATGGAAAGGGTTCAGAGGATGGTGGAGGTTTGAGCTCCTATGAGAAAAGGAGGGGGAAATGGGTATCGTGTGGTTCTTCCGGTCTCAAAAGATGGTGCTGGGGACCAGGGGTAGAATGCTGAGAAAGCAGAACATCACTCCGCAATCACAAAATATGCTGCAGGGACCGATAGAGTATTTGGCACATTTAATCTGGCAATTACTAGCATCATTTTCTACTGATACCTAATCCATCTTCGAAAATTGCCAAATTCTTTGCCACAGCTTTTTCGTTTTAGCTAGGAGTTCCAGAGCTCAGTTTTCCTCCAGCTAAGAACAGACAGGTGTTCCAGAGGTATCATGACTTAGCCTCCCCTTTCAGAAAGAATTTGCTGATCAAGGGTCTCTAAGTGAAGAGGGCTTTATCTTTTAGGTTTTGGTTTTTTTTACCCCCCCCTTCCCAGCCCCACATGTCTCTCATTGCATGTCTCCTTCCTTTCTCAGGTTTTCATTATCTCTTAAGACCAGGCTGGCATTCTTTCCCTTTGACTAGTAGATGAGTAAGAGGTGCCATGATAGAAGTTTATAATATTAGGCATGGCGTGGAGAAAGGGAGTAGAGAAAAGCCGTCTCCCCCTTCTCTCATAACTCATGGACATCTGATGAAGCTGAATGCTGGAAGATTCAGAATGGATGAGTACTTAGTCCAGGCAACCCCAAACTTCGGCCCTACAGATGTTTTGGACTACAATTCCCATCATCCCTGACCACTGGTCCTGTTAGCTAGGGATGATGGGAGTTGTAGCCCCAAAACATCTGGGAGGCTGAGTTTGCCTATGCCTGGTGTAGATGAATGATGGGGAAACTATATGACCACCAGCCACAACATCTGAACCAACTCTGCAGAGTGGCAGACAGCTTTGTGGGTAGTGAAAACTTCGGAAGCAGGAATTTCATGTAGAAGATACATATAATTAGAAACCTTGCCAGGAATGCTGGAAAGGCACTGCTGGTCTGTGTAGATCAGGCATAGGCAAACTTCAGCCCTCCAGATGTTTTGGACTACAATTCCCATCATTCCTGACCACTGGTCCTGCTAGCTGGGGATCATGGGAGTTGTAGGCCAAAACATCTGGAGGGCTGCAGTTTGGGGATGGCCGACTTAGTCCAACAGCCTATTGTTGAGCTATGGAACTCACTCACACAGGAAGCAACGGTTGCGATCGGCTTTGATAACTGGGATTGGATGGATTCATGAGGCTATTGACAGCTACTGGCCATGATGGATGTATTCTGCCTCCACTGTTGGAGGCCTTGCGGTTTGTGTTCCAGTTGCTTAGAGGGTGACAGGTGGGAAGATGCTGTTGTCTTCATGGCTTCCTGGCTTCCTACAGGTATGTTGTTGGCCGCTGTGAGAACAGGACACTGAACTAGATAGACCATTAACTGGGGGTGGGGGGAGGATGCTGTTGACATATTTTATGAAGAGACCAGAAGTTTTTCTTCTAGAAATAATAGGTCAAGAGATACCAAAAGATCAGAAAAAAAAACTATTTATGTATGCAATGATGGCTGCCAGGATGATATATGCACATAAATGGAAAGAGGCAGCAGATCCAACCAAGGAGGAATGGAAGATAAAATTGATGGACTGCGCAGACAGGGACAAGCTTACAGGGAGAATAAGAAATCAGGGAGATAAAAAATAAAGAAGATTGAGAAGCATTTATTGTAAACAACTTAAAACATTAGCAGGGTTAACTTAAAACAAGCAGTAAAGAATATTTAAGGAAATTTAGGAGAACATAAATAAATAAGGAATTCTGTGGGTATGCAGAATTAGAAAGAAAATTGAAGGAACCATGGATGGGGTGGGACAGGAAGTCGATTTGTTCTTATTTTGGGTTTTTTTATTTGTATGTATTGTTGCAAAAGAAAAAAATATTTAAAAAAATTGTTTAAAAATGAACTAGATAGACCATTGGCCTGGTCCAGCAGATTTGTTTTGTTTTATGTTCTTATACAAGTCATTTTGTTCTGATCAGTGTACACCCACAGTATACACACACCGTGTGTGTGTTGTGGTTTTCAAACAGCAGCCTTATACTGTCATGAAAATAATGAATAATGATTTGAGCTTTTTTCCAACATGCATTTCATTTTCAAGTCACTCTTTAGGCTTTTTCACACATTGTACAGCAACAAGCCTAGGGTTTGCACTGCATTTACATTCAAAAGGGAATCACAGGCAATCAGAGTTATCTGACGGGCATGCATATGCGATACATGCATTTCCAAACATTTCTTTGATACAGTCGCATTTTATATTTATATGGAGGACATTTCAAAAATCACAGGCGTAAACATAACATAAATCAAATCTCTGAGGGGCCTCATTAGACTGCGAGTTTCTGAGCAATTTTAACTATTGAAGAAGAACAGTGAACTCTCTTGCACTTCCTATATTCAGCTGGAAGAAAAGAGGCACACAGGGGTCAGAGAAAGCATTCTGAGTGCCTTTTTGTTATCATTTGGCGACCATAGGAAACCCACTAAGCCCATTGTAGTCTAGCACTGGGCTGATTGATTTCTGAATGGGACACAGCTGTGGGCAGCCTGAGGCAGCTCCATCAGACCTTGTTGCCAACCCACAAACCCTATGGATAGCCAACTGGGCACCTTCAGACATTGCTGGACTACAGTGCCCATCATCCCTGACCATTGACTATGTTGGCTGGGACTGGTGGATGTTGCAGTTCAACAACATCTGGAGAGCACCATGTCAGCTACCATTGCCCTAGAGTGAGAGACTAAGAAGAAGAAGACAGCATGCTCAAGGGACCTCCAATGTTGTGAGAGATTTGGGGCTGATCTCACTGAGAGGTACTGAGTAGGGAGATGAGTTAGGAGAACAGGTTAACATCTGTACTCAGTTATGGTGCTGAAATCAATATGTATTCATTGGTACTGTCCAAGTTTGTATTTGTATTAATGTTGTATTAATGTTTTATTGCAAATTATCTTATTTATTTGCTTTTTTAATCTGCTGCACACACATTAGCAATCTTTTATATATTAAGTTGGATAGGAAAAGTATAAATAAAATATATTTAATTATTTATATTTATTTATTATTTGTAGACTGATTACTGCCTGAAAAAACCCTCAAAGATTACAACAGATAAACATAAATGTGTGTGTGTGTGTGTGTGTGTGTGTGTGTGTGTACAATAAGTACAATGAAACATGTCAAATGAGTCACATAACAAAATACATGAAGAATATGCATTTATATAATGACAAAAATAAATAAATAAGAAAGCACTACAAGATAGTATGATATAAAATTTTAATCAACACATACGTACATTCACTCACCCAATCTCACTGATCTTCCATTTCACACCACTAAAATCATTGATTACCTAAAACATTGCTTCTATCAACTGCTCGTACATAAACCACTCACATTCCACAATATTGCAACCCTCATACAAACTATTATTTGCACTAACTAGTAATAATGTCTAGATCATGATGGCTGGACCCAACAAGAATTGCGGCTCAGCAACATCTGAAGGGCATCCCATTGTCTTCTCTCCCCCTTCTAGTGTGTACCACAATAAACATCCAAACTAGTTGAAAAATGACAGGGAATGGGTTTCTCCCCTGCCTACGTCCAATCAGCTAAAAAATGCAGATACCCAAAGGCTTAGGAATGTGTGTGTGTGTGTGGGGGGGGAAATTAAGGGGTAAAAGCTAGCAGTCCAAAATGCCTTTGCAATGTCCCCAAACAGTTTCGGCTCTGATTAAGAAAGTCTTCCTGGCTCTGTAATGCTAAGAGTTTTATTTTTAGAAATATATGTCTTGTGGCAATGATAATTTTGAGAATTAGGATGCCAAAGTCACCCCCCCCAAATGCAGAGACTTAAGTATATAAGATTTTAATGAAAATAGTTGTCAATTCTTTAAGAGCTTTTATCCAATCATCTTCTCTGAAATGGACCTTCCACTGTCCGTGATGCCAGCGTGACTTTGAGAGGGTGTATGTGCAGAGACTGTCAAAGATAAAAAGGGCTGTTTGGTGGCTAATCTCGGTTGCTAATGAAAAGGTGCTGGATATAGTTTCGTTTTTTAAAGACTTAAAGTGCAACAACACAAATTCTTTGTGAAGGATGATTTCTTGCTCCTTGCGGTTGGCTTCACATTTTAAAAAAATAAATTGTGAGATTTCAAACATTCATTGAATAAGCAAGATATTGCTGTATTAATGAAATCTGCAATGGCTCTGCCTAGTTCATTTTGTGGTTCCTAAATCATGAAAAGCCTTTCATTATCAGGCAGCAGACGTTGAATTCTTGTAGTAGGTAAGTGAAATGAATGAGGCAAAAGCGATTCTAAAGGCTCTCCTTCCTGAATTATGCAGAACCATTGCAGATTCCATGAAGGAGGCAAAAACTAACTTCTGTAAGGCATGAAACATTTTTACAGCCTGATCCTTGCCTTAAGACTAATTCCAGTGGTATTTGCTTCCAAGTAATAGTGCATACCATGCCAGGATCGTTGTTGTTTAAAATAGCATAAACAAAAAGTTAGTTGTACTAGTACAGCAATATTCCAAAAAGGGAAGAAACAAACATGATCCAAACAACTTTAGAATAATAGAAGCCCAAGGGTCATCGAGTCCAACCCCCTGTAATGCAGGAATCTTGGCTAAAGCATCCATGACTGATGGCCATCCAACCTCTGCTTAAAAGCTTCCAGTGAACATCCAAGATTGTCTATGTACTGTTTCCAGGTGTATGCTGAAAATAAATGGAAGAAGGAATTATTATTATTATTATTATTATTATTATTATTATTATTATTATTATTATTGGTGATGCTGTGGTCTAAACATTCCTGGCAGAGCGGTACCTATTTATCTACTTGCACTTTTTTTTGGCATACAGGTAGGTAGCCGTGTTGGTCTGGATCAAAGTAAAATAAAAAAAAATCCTTCAGTAGCACCTTAAAGACCAACTAAGTTTTTATTTTGGTATGAGCTTTCGTGTGCATGCACACATGCACACGAAAGCTCATACCAAAATAAAAACTTAGTTGGTCTTTAAGGTGCTACTGAAGGAATTTATTTTATTTTATTTTATTTTTTGGCATGCTTTCAAGCTGCTAGGCTGGCAGGATCTGGGACTGAGCAATGGGAGCTCACCCTGTCGCGGGGATTCGAACCGCCGATCTTCTGATCAGCAAGCCCAAGAGGCTCAGTGGTTTAGACCACAGCACCACCCGCATCCCATCACACACGCTATACTGATCTTCAAATTTTGCTGATTTTATCTGTGTATGGGTTGATAACATAAAAGCCCTTGAGTCTACTTATAATTGATCATAGAATCATAGAATTATAGCATTGGTCAGGGCCACGAGCATCATCTAGTACAACCCCCTGCAATGCGGGACTCTTTTGCCCAATGGGGGGGCTTGAAACCATGACCCTGAGATTAAGAGTCTCATGCTTTGCCGACTAAGCTATCCCTGTTTTTATGTAAACCGCTGAAGGATGTTTTGATTCAGCAGTTTTGAATTTTTCCTATAAATAAATAAAGACTAGACAGAATGCTTGCCAAATGAATTGCTCCTTAGTTTTGGTTACAAACCACCTGTTGTGTGATGAACGTATGAATCTAGGGGCAATCCCCCTACCTGGCTCAGTCCTAGACTAGACACATCACTCACAGGAACAGAGGAAGCTGCTTTATATGCAGTCAGACTCCTGATCCATCTCTGCACTGACTGGCAGCTGCTGTTCAGCCCTCTCTTGAGTTGCTGGGGATGGAACCTTTTGCAGACAAAGCACATTTTCTACCACAGAGCTGCAGCCCTTCCCCCAAAGTCCTCTTCACTCAAAAGGGAATTTGCCCTTTGCTGTGAATATTTGGATAAGCGTTACAGAACAGCAAAGTACGGAGAAAGACGCTGAGTAGATAACTTTGTCCTTAGCTATTGAGCAAAAGACAATTCCACACTCAGTTTTGGAGTAATTTGAAACCTGGGTTAATGTAATATTGCAGACCGTAGAACATTAATGCAAATGACTAAGTTACAATGCTGGACACATAGCCTTGGGCAGATATATTAATATTCACAGCAAGAATGTTACAAACAGGACTGCACACTAATAACAAATTTTCACACTGCAGTCTGCAACCATGTGATATAGGTCATCCTTCAGTTTTAATTTGCATCATCATCTTCCTAAACTTAAATTGACTAGTATTAAGTCCAATTTACATGAGAGCTATGTAAGCCATTCTGAGATTTTCTTTGAAATGAGTTCAAAATGTTTTCGTACAAGAGCTCATTAGCTAGGACTTACATACTCATAATGGCTTGCATTTTCTCAAGTGACTTTATTATTAAACTCATGTATAACCTTCCTCTCCAACTCTTTTGTAAATAGGCAAATCTTTATCTTGCTATTTCTTCATCAGGCCTCTAAAAATGTAGCTATTATTCCAGTTCTACAGATGATGCAAAATTCACCCTACAGGTGCACACAACTAGCGACGCATTGACACCTCCAGTTTATCAAACTTCTCAAGGGACTGTACAATTTCCTCAGAACTGCTTTCTTTTGATAGCAATGTACTTATCATTTTTCAGGTATAACAACATCAAAAAAATGTACAAGAAGCAACCAGTTTCATCCTTCTCATTTGCAAGAGGAAACCATGCAAAATGATTAGCTGGAACTAAAACAGGAAAGGATGTGGCAGAATCTACTACACTTTGGAACTCCCTGCCTATTGACATCCAGTAAGTGCCTCTGCTGTAGTCTTTCCGGTGCCTGCATAAAACATACATGTTTAGAGAAGCCTATTCTGACATAGCTATGTTACGTAGGGTTGTCATACGTCTGGAAATTCCCAGATATAGCCGGGATTCTGTCGTTGGAAACAGTGTCTGGATGGGAATCGCTGTAATGTCCGGGGAAATCCAGACGTATGTCAACCCATGTCGGAAGTGTATCTTTTGGCGAATTTCCTTCAAAATAGCTCCAAAACTTCATATTTTTTTGCACAAATAATTGTGGGCAAAAAAAAAAAACTTCACCAAAAAAGTTTGCAACTTTTGTGCCTGGATTTTCACTTTTTGAAATCTGGCAAATATATTACAGTACCTGTTTGCCATACTGGAAATACATTACGTGTGTTATTTCTTTTGGGTGATAGTTTGTTAAATCAGGCATCCCCAAACTGCGGCCTTCCAAATGTTTTGACCTACAACTCCCATGATCCCTAGATAACAGGACCAGTGGTCAGGGAAGATGGGAATTGTGGTCCAAAACAGGGCCGTCTTAAGCATATCTGGCGCCCTGGCACGAAGATCCCTCTGGCGCCTGTCTCAGCGCGCCTGTCTGGCGGGCGCAGCGCGCAACGCAGCTGCCGCGGGCGCAGAAGCGCGGCAACCCCTGGTGGCCTGCGCCCTGGCGCCCTGCGCCACCCAGCCTTGCCGTAGGGCTGGCCGTGGTCCAAAACATCTGGAGGGCCAACGTTTGGGGATGCCTGGTTAAAATCATCTTCTGGATATTTCTAAATATGAGTTTTAAATGTTTCTTATCCATGATTTTAGTGTTCCATCTTACATTTTTGTAAACCGCTTCCAAATTTGTTTGACAATGAGCACCCACACTTCATAATGTGGGTGCCCTTTGCGGGATCACGCGCGGGACTGCAGTTCTCAGGGAACTTAGTAGTAAAAGGGGGCTGACTTGCTTCTCAGTGTTATTATACACAGGCTCATGCCCAGCCTCAGTAATCAAGTTTCTTGCTGGAAGGTGGGGCCAGCCCCATTCATAAATAGGGGGTGGAGCCGACAACAGCCAGGCAATCGGCTCTGGAGATTTACCCTCCCTACCTTCCCTTTGTTTAATGTTTTCTTGTTTGCAGGTTAACTTTTTCTTCCTGCTTAGTGGGCACTGCTACAGTCTTTGACTGACTGCTGTTGAAGGACCAGGAAGAAATTTTCCTGCATTGGCAGGTTTTGTCTTCTCTGTAGCAATTCGTCATAACTTTGGCGGTTATGGCCTTGGGTGGAATCCTTTAGTCTTTTCTTACCTATAATGGTGTGTGTGTGTGTGTGTGTGTGTGTGTGTGTGTGTGTGTGTGTGTGTGAAGTGGTGATTCACCCCCCTGTGGTGGCAATTCCAGGGTCCCCTCTTAAAGGGGTTACATAAATTGGTGTCACTGGCCGTACACTGAAAGGTTGTCAGTGAACTACCCTGCGTACGGGGATATGGGCTGGGCTGCCTGCTACACTTACGTCTTGCAGGAGCACCCCCATATCCCATTTACCGTGATGAGCCCCAGTTCCCCCCGGCTGGGGGGCTGGGAGGGATATATGCCCAAGGCCTAAGCCAAGGTCTTCCTACATTCGGAAGTTGAATAAAGTTGTGGCCTAATTTTAAATCCATAACGTTGTCAGAGTCCTTATTCCTTTCTTATGATCCCTGGGGGCTGGGGCTGTTGCGCCTGGTTGCACAATCAAGTGAGAGAGAGAGAGAGAGAGAGAGAGAGAGAGAGAGAGAGAGGAAGAAGAGTTTTGATTTGATATCCCACTTTATCACTACCCTAAGGAGTCTCAAAGGGGCTAACATTCTCCTTTCCCTTCCTCCCCCACAACAAACACTCTGTGAGGTGAGTGGGGCTGAGAGACTTCAGAGAAGTGTGACTAGCCCAAGGTCATAGATAGAAATGGACACTAGCTTATCAATCTACTAAGGTCAGCAACCTGCACCTCACCAGTGGTGACTCCCCACTCAGTCACAGCACTTTGCCTCTGCCCCCACTAACTGCTACTGGTAACGACAGGGATTCCCTTCCCTTCTTCCATGATCACTTGAAAGAGATAGCCAAGAGGTTCTTACTAACCAACTACTTCCCCATTGCCACCAATAGCCATATGAACATTGCCTGATCTCCCACAAAGTGAGGAGTTGCCTTTTCCTAGCTAATGCAGCTATTGCACTTGCAGAATGATTTGTTGTAACTATACAGTGGAACCTCGGTTTATGAACACCTCGGTTTATGAATTTTCGGTTTATGAACGAAGCGTACCCATCTGGAACGGATTAATTCACTTTCCATTACTTTCAATGGGAAAGTTCGCTTCAGTTTATGAACGCTTCAGTTTATGAACAGACGTCCGGAACCAATTACACCCATGCTTCGGGTTAAGTACGCTTCAGGTTGAGTACTCCGCGGACCCGTCTGGAACGGATTAATCCACTTTCCATTACTTTCAATTGGAAAGTTCGCTTCAGTTTATGAACGCTTCAGTTTAAGTACTCCGCAGACCGTCTGGAACAGATTAATCCACTTTCCATTACTTTCAATGGGAAAGTTCGCTTCAGTTTATGAACGCTTCAGTTTATGAACAGACTTCCGGAACCAATTGTGTTCATAAACCGAGGTACCACTGTATATGTACTCTCTGTCACATGCACGGATACTTCCACCTACTATTAAACCATTCTTTCTAATATGTTGCAAATCAGCTGGGTAACATGTAACAAACTGTTACAGAAGATAGCTGTTTAAAGAAATTAAACAAAATAGGCTTTCAGAGCATCTACTTTGATGGTAAGCCTGCTGAATTTTTGGTGTATCTATTTAGATTTTAATCCTGTGGGAAAGTCTCTGTTGCATCTTATCCTGTTTTATCTATTGTACGGTGCCTTGTTTTGAAAAAGGGTTAAGAAATCATCACCATTATCCTCTAATCGATTCTTTCTCTTTCTATTAAAGAAAATATATGGGGAGCCTTTGCCTCGCCCCCTCCCCAATGTTGGAGGACTCCCATCAAATAATAGTTCAACAGTGAAAACACCTGGACCATTTGTCTCTAAATGCCTGGAATAGCAATATGTTGACTATTGAAATACTGGAGAAAATTACCCATAATACTGTATAATATAATATAATATATAATATAATATATAATATATAATATATAATATATAATATATAATATATAATATATAATATATAATATATAATATATAATATATAATATATAATATATAATATATAATATAATATACAGCTATCACAAGGGACAGAAAAATCACACTGAGGTCCATATGATTGAACTTTATTTCATATGTCAATACGTCAAATATGCAGAAATACATCTCAGTCATGGACAACAGGGTTTGGATCACATAAAGTTATCTCTCCTCCGCCATAAATGGACTCTGTCCTTTTTACTTTGCTTTTCTTCTTTCCCCCAAAGTGTCTATATTGTGATTTCACCATAACCTTATACCCATCCTGTGTTGGGAATATATTGAGAGGTGTGTGTGTGTGTGTGTGAGAGAGAGAGAGAGAGAGAGAGAGAGAGAGAGAGAGAGAGAGAGAGAGGAGAGAGAGAGAATGTTTGTCTGTGTATGCATTCTTATATATTTGAAAAACTAATTTAAAAAACTACAAAACCCATCAGCCTCAGCAAGCATGACCAATGGCTAGGGATGATGGGAACATCTGGTGCACAAAAGGTTCACTGTACCCGCTGTAGAGAATGGTTAGGCAATGTGGCTTCTATGTTGTCAGTCGCCAAGCTAGACTGGCTCCCTAAGAAAATAAGATGCACCCTGCAGAATTAGAGCAAAGGACTCTCAAGTTCTGTACCCTATTTTGACCAGTGACTACTAGCCAGATGCCTCCTCAGGATCTGATACTGTCTCTAAACATTCCTGAACTTTTGAGCATGTCTATAAGCTTGTGGGTATGCCTCTGTCTTTCAATTGGTGTATAATTGCCAATATGGTTTAAATAATAAATTGTAGAGAAGAAGAAGAAGAAGAAGAAGAAGAAGAAGAAGAAGAAGAAGAAGAAGAAGAAGAAGAAGAAGAAGAAGAAGAAGAAGAAGAAGAAGAAGAAGAAGAAGACTAATTGGATGTCTGATTATGGATTCCAGCAGATCTCAAAAGATGCCTTGAAATAGTGGGGTCTTGCTTCCAATCACAAAATATTACCATAAATATTATATAAGGGGTTAGAATACATTGGTGGAGAAGTTGGGCAGCTCTTCCTGCTGAACAGTAAGTTTTTTTTGGGGGGGAGGCTTGGATTCTGCAACATTTTAGAGAGGACCCCAAAAAAGGAAATTCTGGCGAGATTTTTTCTTCTTCAAAAACTTCTATTCTGAGACATTGTGTCTTAGCCCTAATATTCATTTAAAGCAAGTATCCATTTCTTCTGAGCCTCTTGGGGGGGGGGAGAGAAAACATTTACTTGAATATTTTATTTTGGTAGCTCTGAAGTCATGCTTCACTGCAGCATTGTTGGAGGTAGTAATTATGTGTCATAATAATGGTTTTAATGAATGCCATCATTATATTTGATGAGCTAATCAATAATTTCTCTCGTAGCCATTATAAAGTCATTCAGTATAAAGGCTCTTGATGTGTTCCTGCTCAGACCTCAGCTAGAAGCCCCTCCAGGTAAGTATTCATTATGTATTTTTAATCATCTGTGGAACATGATGTACGTTTCACAATTCAAATGAATAACTGTTCATTTTCCTCTTTTATCAATGAAATTACACATTAATGTCTCATTTCCATCGCTTTTCTACACATGGGGCTGCCTCTGTTAAGGGACTTGCGAATGCCAGACACTTTCCAGAAATGGTTCATTAGTACTGGGGGGGGGGGGAATGGCAATAACCTCTGCAGGTAAGATTGCTTTACATTTCCCATTTGACAGGAGTCAAGTCAGTATGGCTGGGAGGGTCAAGAGCTGATAGTTCAATCTCCCTTCATCTTGCTTAGATACTTTACTGTCTGGAATCTCAGGGACAAATACAAATAACAAATACCTGCTCCCAACAAATATCCCCTTCCCAACCCATAACCTGGGTGGCCAGTCAGACAGTATTTTACTACTCTGACCAGTAAATGAGAACACAAGAACCTACTGCATACCAAAGGCCCTTCTAGGCTAACACTTGTATCTTATCTGTCCTAAATTGGAGGAGAAAAAAAAACTTCTTTCTCCCCCTCTACTATTATACGCACTATGTTCGGTCAGATAGCAAGGACAGGTGTCAGAAAATCCAGGACTCTCTTCTTATTTTTTAAGGAGGAGCTCAGCCATGACCCGCCAGATGCTGCCAGGGTCTACCAAAGATGGGAAAGTTTTCCAGCCCGCCACAGTGCCTGATCCGGCCCTGCCATTGGGCACAGTGAAGCATTCACTTCAGGCTTTGTATTCTGAAAGCAGAGGCAGAAGCTCCACCACCCACTATTCTTTTTGAGTTCTTCAGTCATGCCCCTCTGTTGAAGATCAGAATTTTGTGTGCCACACGGCCTGCCCCATCCTCCTCTCCCACCAAAAAATTAGCTTGCTAACCTCACATGCAATCATAGAATCGTAGAGTTGGAAGAGACCACAAGGGCCATCCAGTCCAGCCCCCTGCCGAGCAGGAAACACCATCAAAGCATACCTGACATATGCCTGTCAAGCCTCTGCTTAAAGACCTCCAAAGAAGGAGACTCCACCACACTCCTTGGTAGCAAATTCCACTGCCGAACAGCTCTTACTGTCAGGAAGTTCTTCCTAATGTTTAGGTGGAATCTTCTTTCTTGTAGTTCTTTCTTGTAGCAATGGAGGATCCTGTCCCATTGCCAGCGCTGAAGTGAGATTCAACTCTAGTTCAGTCAGCCTCTGTATATGGAAGGGGTATGTGTGCACTATATCATCCTTTGGCTCAGGCAACAAAATGTCTTGGACTCATCACAGCTCATACCATAAGTAGTCGTCCCCCTGTCCCCTGTCCCCCATCTCCCGTCCCCCGCAACTTACTGCTGCAAGGATTTTCAGGGCAGGGTTTTTTGTTTTGGTTCTTTCTCCCTGAGAGTTTCCAAGAATTTGCAGGGTTGTTTGTTTTCTGTAATGGGCTCCACTGTCAAGTCTCCCAGCCCATCTCCCCACTTCTTCAAAACATAGCTTGTAAAGGTGGGGCTGGGATCAGGAAGATCTGCTGGCTTGTATCAACAGCAGAGGCACCTCTCTAGGACACTTTCTCAGAATGTCTTTTGCTGCCAGAGAAACCTGGAAACTAGGATTGTATCTTCCACACACTTTTGTGAGGCAGCCACACGTCCAGCACTTTGAAGCAATCCAACCTGGATACCAGGGCATGCACCCCCTTCTCAGGAAAGATTTCTGCAGCTGTGTGCTGCTGCCACCTTGAGGATTGTATCACACCTGTGAGCATGTTTGTACACAAAACAGGTTGACAGTCATAAGGAGCAAAATCCAGAGCCGGTTTTGGTGACTGGAAGCAAGACCTAGAGATAAAACATGCAACTGGCAGTCTATAACTTTTCTGTTACCGGCATGAACTGTTCCAGACTGCAGGTTGAGGACTGACTGACTAAATGCTTTATCAGGCACTTTAATATACTAAACAGGCACAGGGTCTTTCTATATGGCCCTTGAGCAAGCATCCCCAAACTCGGCCCTCCAGATGTTTTGGGACTACAGCTCCCATCATCCCTACCTAACAGGAGAAGTGGTCAGGGATGATAGGAATTGTATTCCCAAAACATCTGGAGGGCTGAGTTTGGGAGTGCCTGCCCTTGAGACTCTATGCAGGCCTTGCCTTCTCCCCAGCCACCCTTCTTCTTCCTTATAAGCCCTGCTTTGCACCTTCCTTGGGTGTTCTTGCTTAGCTTCAATGTGTCCTCATCTTTTACTTGTCCGAGGAGGACAGAGGGTATGTGCATGTAGAAACTAGCTTATTATACAAAGGTAAAAAAGGTATAAGTTTCTTTGGTCAGTTTTGCCCCCAGAAAGTTTCCCAGAAGGGTATGTGGACCTTGCACTAATAAAAGTTTCCCTGCCACTGTTCTGCTGCAAAGAAGATTCTATGAATGCTGTTATGATCAGAGATATTAGATATCTGTCATGGGACAACATATAAGGGCATTTGCCCACCTGAATCCTACAATGGTTGTTGTTGTTGTTGTTTAGTCATTTAGTCATGTCCGACTAAATCTGCTGGAGCCAGCCCTGTTCTGCAGTTTCATCTCTTCAAAATTATTCTAAATTTCTTTAAACCATTTCCTGCAATTGATTTGTCATGTCTATTTCCCTCCTCTATGGGATTTAATGAACAGGCCTAGTTGGCATAACCATAAATAGAGAGTTCCGTGGCAGGAGTAGCCAGCATGGAGTGCTCTAGATCAGGCACCCCCAAACTTTGGCCCTCCAGATGTTTTGGACTACAATTCCCACCATCCCTGACCACTGGTCCTGTTAGCTAGGGATCATGGGAGTTGTAGGCCAAAACATCTGGAGGGCCGTAGTTTGGGGATGTGTGCTCTAGATGTTCGACTACAACCCCCATCAGCCTTAATCAGCATGGCCAACAGTCAGGGACGAAGGAAGTTGTAGGTCAACATCCGGGAGCCCTGCTGTATGACACTGATTCTGTCTTACACCACCTTCCTTTGCCTAAAGCACCACTATTAGAGAGAAATCCTATGCAAAAGAAGCTGGTATAACTTTAGCTGGTGTAAAGTTACGGCATATCCTAACCCTGTTTGGCAACAGGTCTGGCAGAGGGAAAGCAAGCCTTTAAAACAGTGTTCTATGGTGTATTGCCAGGTCATGTGATTTAGCTGGTCAGGCTTAGGATCCAGCCAAAGTCAATCAATTTATTTGTATGCTGCATTTCTAAAGTTGAAACCATGCTCTAGGTGGCTTGCAACGTATAAAAACTGTATAACTAAAAATGTAACAAAAGTAGTCATAAACAATAAACAAAGCATTCCCCCTTTTTCTGGTCTTGCCCCTACTATACCCCCTTTTTGGGGAAGGGGACTTACAGCTGAGCTTACCTTCCAAGTCCCGGACTGCAGAATCCAGGACCGGCAGCCGTGTGACACCGGAAGTTGCGTCGACGTAACTTCTGGTGTCGCTTTGCCCTTCTATGGGCACCAAAAATGGCCACCGCCGGCTTCGAAAGTCGCTTGCACGCATGTCAGGAAGTGTGTTGACGCAACTTCCAGTGTCGTTCTGCCCATCTATGGGCACCAAAAATGGCCTCCGCCGACACCGGAAGTCGTGTCTATGCACTTCTGGACATGCGTAGATGCGACTTTTGAAGCCGATGGTGGCCATTTTTAGTGCCCATAGAAGGGCAAATCAGAAAGAAAAAAATGGCTGCCGGCAGGAGAAAATAACGGAGAAAAACGGGAAGACGAAGTGATATGGGGGACCACCGGGAAAAGGTAAGTAAAAACGGGAGTTTCCCAGGGGAAACAGGGTACTTGGCAGCTATGCAGCTGAGCCAGCTGAAGCCAGGATGAACAAGTCATGGCAGCACAACCTTAGCTGAGCCAGGATTGGGGACTTATCACTAAGCCCAGCTGAGTCAGAGCTCCTCTGTATCCTGCACTGCTCTGCTCATTCCGCTGGATCTCACAATGGGATTGTCTGCATACGATGGCATTCAATGCAGTTCATTAAAATGTGCCATTTACAGCTTCCTTTATTAACAGCTGCAAGGGATAATGCTTTCCTGTAATGTTAACAAGTTTATTGTTAATAATCGAGCTTGAAAAGTGAGATGTCACTTTGCAATATCGAAACACTTTACTGGCGAGGAAGAGCAACTGCTAAGTGAACTTTAATTTCTAATGCTTGCTACAGAAATACTATTATGTAGAAAGAGGGAGACAGACAGAGAGAGGTGCCAGCAATTTCCCTTGGAAGAAAGATTATTATTTCATATGATTATTAATTTTGGGATGAAATGATACACAAAAATAAATATAGCTATCTTTTCAGGGCCAATGCAATAGACTGCAATTTAAATTATTCCACTGAAACATTGGTTACCTTGTGTAATTTCTAATACAAAACTTGTTCTGTCTATAACAGCATCATTCTAAGTTCCTTCTGCCTTCATATGCTTGTCCTCAATTGTAGACAGATGTGTATTTGGCCCATGTTCTTTGGCTTAACAAGAGGTGCTCATTTCTGTTTTGATCCTTTGACTTGTGACCAGAATATTGGTTAGGCTCAAGGGTGGAAGATCAGCAGGATTGTTGACTTTCACACTCTGCCATATCACAGATTTCTTTTAAAACCTCTTCTGAGTAAAGCTCCCTTGTTCTCATGTAACTCTTCAAGTCAGGGATGGGGAACTTCTAGGCCTCCAGATGTTGCTGGACACCAATGGGGTCTATGATAAGAAGATGTGAGACCATATCTGAAACCCTATCAGTTGAGGCAGATTGATTAGAGCTTCCTGGGAAGAGTGATTATTAAACCACTCTGGAAATCATAGCTCTGGGAGGGGAAGAGTGTGGGACATTTAAAATGCAGTCAAACCAACAATTTACATTTTGCTAAATAGGCACAGGATAGGAGCTGAAGCTCACAGAGTTTTCCTGTAATCACTGTGCCCAAACAGTGGGAGGGCATAGCCATATGGTATATTACCTGCCTGGACACAACCTCTTTTTCATCTCTTCCTCATCTCCATCACAGAAGATGTGAGAATGTGTCTTTGTCTGCCTGAGCAAAGCTGCTGTATCTGTTCAACAAGTATTCTGAGTGAGTAAATGTTACTTTTAAGACTGGTTTTTTTTGTTTTGTTATTGTTTTAAGAGGGAGAAAAGGGAGAAATAACAGGAAAATCTAGTCTGCCTTAAAGCACCCTGGATTAATTAAACTAAAAATTTAAAACTAGTTTATCTAAGCTTCCTTTTTAAGCCGCAAAGGGGTGGCACTCCGCTGAAGTCACAAACGTGAGGAAGTAAGGATAAAGTATAATAAAGGATATCAGGGCCGGATTTAGGTTTGATGAGGCCTTAAGCTACTGAAGGTAATGGCGCCCTTTATATGTCCAGCTGTCCTTCTTGTGTATGTTGAATATATGCTATATGTTACACCTAGCAGATATCTAATGCCATTTGCTCAGAACAAAATATGTATTTTATCAAAGTAATTGTTGAACTTATCTTATATTTTGGGAATGTACATCCATTTTTTCCCTTTAATATTTTTTTGGGGGGGGGGGCAAGAGAGTGGGGCCTTAAACTGTAGCTTGTTTAGCTTATACGTAAATCCATCACTGAGGAAAATATATAATAAACATATCCTCTCCTGGCATCAAGTCACACTCCAACAAAGAAGGGTCTCTTAACATGTCTCCACAGTCTAAACAAATTACAGCTCACAAAATTGTTTGGGGGGGAAGCCATGACAGCTTAAAATGGCACCATAGTGCTTAAAATATATGGTGTGAATGTGGCCTGAGGGGTTTCAATGTCCAACCTTCCTGAACAGTGGAAACAGCATACCGTCCAACATTCTGCCTCCTCCCCAAAGCCCAGTAAGCATCTGCATGGCTTTCGGACAAAAGCAGGAGGGCTCTGACAGGGTGCAAGAGCAGGACTTGTCAATGTTGCTCATTTGGATCACTGCATTGTAGGCTCTGAACTTTCCACTCTGGGTGACATCCCACCTCTGGCCCCTATTGACTATGAATGTGTGTCCCACCTTGATGATATCTTGCACATAATTGTTTACAAAACTGCCACCTATGTGACCGGAATAAATATACTTATTTTTGTTCCCAAGTATAACGATAGCTTTGGAAATGGAAACACCTTTCTCGGTCTAACCGTATGATGTTTCACACCATCCACTCAGCCTGTTATCAGATCTCCAAGTCGTATTGATTTTAAGACTTCCTGCTTGGTTAAGCAAATTGCTACAGACCCAAAATTAGCAGCATAAGAAAAGCTGCAAAGGATGCTGCAGTTGCTATAAATCCAACTGTTGGTACTTAAGGTTGCTTTCACTGCTGTTATATGTATGTAGCTCTGAAATGTTTGTTTTAAAAGAACAAGCTGTTACTGGCGCTGTTAAATACTTAACACCAAAAAGCTCTTGACAACAAGGTAGATAAGCTAATGTGCTTGCTTTGGAGGAGAAAAACACACACAGAGAATTTACAGGTGATTGAAAATATTTTAATTCCATTTTTGTAATGCTTTTATGGTTTTTTTGTGTGTGTTCTTCTTCTTCTTCTTCTTCTTCTTCTTCTTCTTCTTCTTCTTCTTCTTCTTCTTCTTCTTCTTCTTCTGTTGTTGTTAAGGGTAGGGGGCAGCTGTCTCCCTTTGTTTCTGGGCACATGTAACAACTTTCTGTGGGCCATATATCCAGGGGTGGCCCATCTAGTTTGGCCGCCTGAGGCAAAAAGGGGGAAATGACAGCTCTGCCCCTGCCACCACCCCACCACAGTCTCACTTACTGGAGTCATGCAGCAGTAATGTCTGGTGAGATCTCATGAAACTCCCACAAGATCTCACTGTAAGGCACCTACCACGTGACCCCAGTGGCAGCAGGGGTAAGTGGGATGGCCGCAGAGGCACTGCCCTGTGGGATTCCACCACCTGAAGTAGCTGTTTCAGTCCACCTCATGGGCAGGCCAGCCCTGCATATAACAGTGGTGGGCAAGGCTGGGTGCAGAATTGGGGGGGACAATGGATGTCATCATTACCTTTCTACAGTAAGTTACAATGCAGCACAACAAAAGCTGAAGCTTTCCACACATGCACCCCTGTCTTAGCTGCCAAGTATCCCGTTTTTCACGGGAAACCCCAGATTTTAATCCATTTCCCGCTATTCTCCCAAATGGAAAAAAAATCCCAGAAATCCCCCAGATTTCCTACCTGCCAGGGAGCCTCCATTTTGGGTGCTGCTGACTTTCGGTCCGTCGCGCCGACAAGAGGACACAGGGACTGCAAGCTGCGCAGTCCCTGGCATCACGGAGGGGGGGGGAATTCCACAGGGCGAGCGGATTCCCCGCAAGAACCCTGGGAAGAGCGTCCCGGGGGGTGTAGGTCCAGCGGGCTCTGAACCGGCGATTCCTCCGCTGCCCAGGGACACAGTAGAGCCCCTGAGAGCTAGCGGAGTTGAGTTGCAGGAGCCATTTTGGACAATAACATTGCCTCCGAGAAAGCGAAGCCTCAAGTCCCCTGTCTGCCAGCGGCGGGTTCTTCCAAAGAAAACCTAAGACTGAAGTAAAAAAAAGTAAGAAATTCCTATTGGACTTTAAGAAAAAAATCGGAAAATAATTTGGAATAAATAGGAAGAGATTCAAAAAAAGGAAGTCGATCTCTTCCTAATGGACAATCAGGAAGCGTAATTAATATCCCAAAGCCGAAAGGGATTAATTGATTGTAGAACCCGAGAGAAAGAAAGACTTTGCTAACCCTTTCCAGCCCTCGGAGCCGGCACCCCTTGAGGTTCAGCAAGAATAAGGGGGGAAATGCTTTGACAGCTGTCAAAAGCTATCAAAGCTGTCAAAAGAGCAGAAAGAACTATAAACCTGCTGTTAAACGACATAATTTGTTACAAGAAGAAGTCAAAGTTGAGATAATTGGAATTATGATTTGATGCATGGAAAAGTGAAAGTCAATGAGAAGAAACAGTCAAATTGGAGGCGACCGTGAGGAATGGAAATTTCCAGGGCCTTTTGTCTCCTAATCTCCTGTCTGCTTGTGGTTAAGAGAAAAAATGAATACAACATATTCACCAGCCTTCCAGGAGGCGGTGCTGAACTATTTGCAAATTCTGAAAGACATCAACAAGAGACTGTGGCTCAACATCAGGACTTAGAGGATAATTCTGAATGCGAGATTAAGTCAAAGAATAAAGATACAGAGAACAATGATGAAACTGATGTGGAATATAAAAAACATGTTCTGGATGATGCACAACAAGGATTTCAAAAGAAAGAAGATGTGGTTTTTGAGCAACAAAGTGAAATGAAGATGCAAGAAAATGAGGAACCTGGAGGGACTGAAATTTGGAGATGTGCGACTGAGGGGTGGGAAATGCAATGGGGGGGACAGAGGTACAGAGGTGCAAATGGGAAAGATGTGGTGTGGGGTGAGAGCCTTAGTTAAGAGGAACTTATGTTGGTTGAATAACGGTTTCTGAAATTTTGGCTTGTTAAAGGAAATGTTGATCCAATTGGGGGAAAGACACCGAGGGGGGGGGAAGGAGAGCACTTAAAAGTATAATGTTAAGATGTTGATTAGAGAAATGATTGTATATAAAAATTGAGTTTTCTGGAGGGAGGAAGAGGAACGGCCGAGGGAAGAAATTTTAGATTTGTATTAAACAAATTTGTGTGAGACTGGTGCCTGGGCAGAGAGCTGCCTTTCTTCCTCTCTTTTCTCAGAGACACCTGGTGGCAGGGGGTGCTTTGATGGGGGGGAGGAGGTGGAGGGAAACCCAGACATAAAAATGGACATCCTTTGGAAGGCTGCACCCCACGGGTTCCTCTTGTGGCAGGAGGGGACCCGTGGGGAGGCAGCACGAAGAAGGAGGAGAATAAAGTGAGTATTTTTAGGAAAAGATTTTGAATAAAGTATAGAAAACCCGCTATAATCAAAATAAGAAATTAAGAAGTCCAGGAATAAGAGTCTCGAGGAAGTCACAAAATACAATGTTAAGAAAATAAGAATGGAAAAAATATGTGTTTGTTTGTATGTGTATGTTGAAGAATCAGCTGGGGAAAATCTGATCCTCAGTACTCCTCCATCCCAGTCCTCCTGGTGGCAGGGGGGGGGATGGGGGGAGGAGGAGGGGGGAGGAGGGGGGAGGACAAACTCAGCTTTAAAATGGACCGCCTTTGACTCTCAACGCCTACGGGTCTCACTGGTGGCAGAAGTGGACTTGTGGGGGGAGGGAGGGAAGAAGGACAGAATATATATTGTGTGCTTTGTTTTGTCTTGTTTATACTAAAATCAATAAAAATTATTTTTTAAAAAAAACATGTTGGGTGCTGCTCTGCCCATGTGTGGGTACCGGAAATAGGGCAGAGCGGCACCGGAAGTCGCTTCTATGCATGCCCGGTGGCCATCTTGGTGGTGGCCGCATGGCGGTGGCCGTCACCAAGATGGCCGTCGCCATGCAGCCACCACCAAGATGGCCAGCGGGCATGCTTAGAAGCAACTTCCGGTGCCGCTCTGCCCTATTTCCGGTGCCCACACATGGGCAGAGCGGCACCGGAAGTTGCTTCTACGCAACTTCCAGTGCCACGTCGCTGCTGATCCCACATTTTTCAGCGGGAAACTTGGCAGGTATGACCCCTGTACACATATCTCCATTTTTCTTCCTGGCAAAGAAGAGTTCCAGGACACATTCCAGTCGGACAAAAGCACTCAAAGAGGGGATGCGGCCTGCAGAGTCCTGAAGGCCAAACAGAGAGGTCTGGGAGACAACGTTTGTCCCCATATCTGAGGTTCTCCAACCCATTTTAAAGCATTTCATGCTTATCTCTCCACAGTGCTCAGAGCAGCTCACAACAAAATACGATAACAAAATGGTTTATCTGAATGAGGAAACAAGAAATTCTCTAAACATTTTTGAGTGCCACCAGGTCTTATTTTCCTTTTTATTGAAGCTCTGACCCGCCAACAGATTTTTGAAGACTTACGATTCTTATCTTGCATTTGTTTCCCACAGGGAGATGGGAATAACAACACTGAATCTTGAGCCACCAGTGATGTCCATGTATGATTCGTAGTCATAGAAATAGTGGAAACTTAGTGGGAAATCCATCGGGGGAAACAAGACATATCCAGGGCTCTGCAGAACCAAAAAAAAATCTCATTTTCCAGACACAAGTTATGCAATCTTTACTTTTTCAACCAGGGAAGAATCTATACAGTTCCTTCCACTTATTGAATTCAATACTTTTACTCTGATTTGTAAATTGTTCATCTTTGCCACACACCACAAAAAATCCTTGCAATATATTGCATAAGACAATTGAAATCAATATTCTAACTATTTATCTATCTATGGAATACATTGAATTTATGTCCTGTCCTTCCCCCTGAAGGAACCCAGGGCTGCAAATACATCTCCTTTTTTCCCCTGAAACAGTTAAGCTGTCTAAAAACAGTTACAGTTAAATATTTATCATTTCAGTTAAAAAACATTATGTGGTTAATCCTATGGAGCAAAATCCATAAGGATGAGCAGCTTAGGACACAGTGGAACTCCAACTCAGCTAGCATTAAGTCTCTGACTCAGACAAAGATATGCTAGCATAATTTGCTCATCCGTCCTGAACTGGTACTCAGCTGGCTGAAGTGAAGCAATTGAACATGCCAAATATAAGTGTTCCAGGCGTCTGGTTGGGATGGGACCAGAGGGGTATGAAAGGGATAGGTTTAATGTAGATACCATGCTGTATTTGAATGCATTGTAGTTAAAATGCTGTAAATGGAAGTTTACCTTAGACAATAAGTTTCACTCTGGCAAAAGCGTCAGAGAAGGCTGGTATTTCAGTGAGCTAAAATAATCGATGACTCATCACTGGAAACAGGATCTGTAGAGCTCTCATAGCAGGAAGCTGAGACTTGAGAAGCCAGTGTGTGCTTGTTGAAGATGGCTGGGAGCAGCTGCTGTTTCAGAGAAGCTCTGCAATGATCAACAAACCAGAGAGAGGAAGGTTTACTGAACTCCATAAAGTACTGAACCACATTGCTTGTTTGCAGTGTGTTGCTTTGTAATGCTTATCTTATGTAAACTAGTATTTAAGAATGTTTTGCTGTAAAGCATTGAAAACTCATCCTTCTGATGAAGAGAATTCATTTCTCCACAAGGTCCAAATCAGGGACTCCACTGAGCAACTCTATCAAGGGAGATTTAGCCAGCTTAGTCATGTGACCTGGCAATGCAATGTGGAACACTATTTTACATATTTAAAACATCTTAAAAATGAATCCAACAAAGATGCAGGCTGAGAAAGATCTGTGTTTAAAAGACTTGTTGGGAGCACCTGTTTCCCATACAGCGGTACCTTGGTTCTAGAATTTACCGTAATCTGTTCCTTCTCCCGAAACTGTTCCTTCTCCCGAAACTGTACTCAAGAGGAAGCCACATCGGACGTCCAACTTCTGAAAAACGTCCGCAGACCGGAACACTTACTTCCAGGTTTGCGGCGTTCAGGAGCTGATTTGTTCAACAACTAAGCTGTTTGAGAACCAAGGTACGGTACCACTGTACTTCTAAATACTAATCTTTGCTGCAACAATTTTAAAGCAACTAAACAGTAAGACTACGACCCACATGCTCTCGATCTGCTGCAATGGGCAACATCGTAAACTTAAAGGCATTACTAAGTAGTCTTCTTCCTCCCCCTCCTGTTCAATATAGAGTAGAAAAATATGGTATTATATTTTGGGCTGCATGTAATATTGTGTCTTTGGAGGGTGTTTCCCTCTGTGCCTCCAAAATGAGATTTCCCTCATTATTTATCTGTGTCTCATTTTAAATTGCAGAGAGGGTGAAATAAAACCCTTTTCCTATTTATTTCTTTAAAAAAATGCCTCCTTTTACCAATTATCCAGAGCAGCAAAGCTGACCTTTCTGCTAGCCTGTAAGTCACCTAAGATTATTAGATCAGTTGCTACATATGCTAATTTAGCTAACATTAGCTGTCAACAAAAATGAAGGTTCTGTGGAATTTTAATGTATATTTATTGTTTTTTTATATAATGCAGTTTTGCTCTCTGTAGTGTCATTCCGATATTGCTTTTGTATTTCATTATTTTTAAACAAGAATTTATGGCAGTGAAAGCTAATATGAAAAGAAGTAATTGGATTGGAATATAATTGCAGTGTGGTTTCTGCCACCCAAAATGCCATAACTATCATTAAAGAGAGGAGATATTAGGCACTATCTCAAGAAATGTGCCACTAGCTATATGAACCAAACATGGCCTGAGACTTACAGCTTCCCTCTTGCACATCAATCCACACTTGAAATGGAGGGAGAGCTTCCAAAGAAATTAGGGATGTAGTACTGGAGTCCTTTGTTGTTGTTGTTGTTTTTTTTTAAAAAAAGTACATAAGCCTGTTAGGTTTGCACAAGCCTCTGAGCTTATGCAACTCATCTCTTTAAATTGTGATCTTTATATTACGAGGGAGATCAGTGATAGTTTTCTGGTGAATGTATGTAAGTCTTAGTTTGTGCTTGTTCATGTAAAGACCTCAGAAATCTGTCATTTGCCACATCAACAGGAGAGTTTTAATATTCCCTTAGCAATAAATGTTCCCTAGTTTGAACATTTCCCTAGGGATAAACTACAAAGAGAAGTCAGAAACTTTTTGTACATAGTTCAGTTATGAAGCATAGCAGTTACCGTATTTTTCGCTCCATAGGGTGCACCTGACCGTAGGATGCACCTAGTTTTTAGAGAAGGAAAATAAGGGGGAATTTTTTTTGTTGCTTTCTTGAATTGTCCTAGGCATAGCAGCCAACTCCTGGAGGCCTAGGTGCCTTTGCCCCCCCCCCCCATTAAATATTTGAGGAAGCTTCCTTTGCAAAGGGGGAAAGCTCCATTTTTTAGGATCAGCTCAAAGTTGTGCAGCTTTTTCTGCAAATGGGAAAAAAATCCTGTTTTTATGGGGTTCAACTCACAGTTCTGCAGCTTCTCTAGTTTCCAGACAGATAATCTAATCAGCCAGTCACATGTCTCCCTTTGCAGACAAAAATTGAGGCCTAGGCAAGGGGCCAGGAGGGGTTGGGAAGGGAGCTAGTTCTCTTATCTCCCTCCCCGATCTCTTGCAATCAGCTCCTGAGCGGGTTCCTTTCAATGCGCTCATTCCCTCTTGTTAGCCTTTCTTTAAAATAATAATAATAATAATAAGCATGATCTGCCTTTAGCCCCTGGGTATTTCGGCTCCAGGGACCACACATTCGCTCCATAAGACGCACAGACATTTCCTCTTACTCTTTAGGAGGAAAAAAGTGTGCCGTATGGATCGAAAAATAGGATTGTTCCCATTGTACAGGCAATATGCATGTACACTGAGAATGTGACCATCCAGATGTCTTTGGGCTACAGCTCCTGCCATCCCTGACTATCAGTCAGTGTGGGTGGGCCTGCTGGGAATTGGAGTCCACAGAGGAAAACAGTTCACTTTCACATAGAAAAATTATTCCAATGCCTTTTGTATGTTGAAAGTGATATGCACAGCATAGACAGGCTCCTTTAGTTTCTGGGGCAAGCTGGAAGGGCATGTATCACTAATAATTTATTGTTGCTTGCAATTAATTTATTTATATTTTTGCCTGAGGCTGCAATCTTATACCTGCTACATCGGAGTAAGTCCCATTGGACTCAATGGAATGCTCATGAATAGACATTTATAGGGTTGCATTGCAAGTGAAAATTCAAGGTGACTTTGATGCTCCTTGTTTAGGGAAACAACTGAACATTTATTTTTCTTTTTTAAGTTCTAATAATATCAGTGATCAAAGTGGGGCAGAATCGGGTGGGATGCCATCTAACTTCCTTTCAGGTAGACATAAACCAACCCACTTATCCTTCAATAAGGCAAACCCCATTAATGTTTTGTTTGCCTAAATCGATGCAAAACCATTCCATTTCTTCTCCCTCTCCCCTCTCCCCTCCAATTTGGTGCACTGAATAGGACTAACAAACTTTCTTGGGTCATTTGCATCTGGACATGTTTGCCAGATACTTGCTAGTCCACTGATAACTTTGGAGGCTCTGGATGCGAGCTTTGTGCTGCATTTGCAGATTCCCTTTGTCATGAGACCATTGCCATGGTGATAGGGCTAAAGATAGAAGCAGCATGAAAGTGTTTAATGGGCTGCGCTTTCCTTTCTGCAAGATAGAACGCAATGGAGATGGGAATCAGCAAATTGGGGTTCGCCACAGCAATAATATGCACTAGTGATTGTACATTTCCCATGGAGATGAAGGAAGGAATAACTGAGTGAAGCAGATGACAATGGAGGCATGTCCTATCTGAAGTCTGGTATATACAAACATCAGATGAGGTGACAGAGTAACCAAATTGCAGTGTGCTTCTTCAAATTGCAAGCTCAACTTGGAAGAGGGGGATCTTAGAACAGGGCAGGACATGAGAACCTCCTCTCCACGCACCTCTCTGTATTTGCAAGTAGTCTGATCTTAAAGACTGGAGCCATCTGAGGGAAAGGATGCTTTTTTTGTGTGTGACTGAATTATAGGTTCAGATTTCTTTTCTTTTCTTTTAACTAGTCCTAATTTTTGCTTCATTGTATGGTGGACACAATGTAAATATCAACATATTGGATTATGAATGATTTCAGATCAATTTTGTAAAAGCTGTTGTCCACAGTTAAACTCTTGATTTTTACTGGAGTGGACTATATATTGAAATATAGATATAGGTAGGATCCCTTCCTTTAAAAAACAACAACAACCACACTCATCTTTTACATTTGATGTGTTCTAATCAAATCGGGTTATTTAATTACCACAATTATCAAATTAGTGAAACATAACCAAATGCTTTCCTTATTACCTAATGCTCACAGGACACTTTAATTGCCAGTTTATTTACATATTTGGGAGCCACAGTACTGAATTATTTACACTCAGACTGCCTCTTGTTGAACTTGCCTATGGTACTGATTGAGGTAATTTCAAAATTTAATGCGAGAAGTTTATACTGCGGTGAAAAATGAAAGCCCAGCAGAATAAGAAGGATGGGAATAAAGCCATTAATTATGGATTTAGAGTGCACTGTACAAGAAATGAATTACAAATCTGGGTTCTAAGCTCACTAAACTAAGCAAAGGGGAATGAAGCGCCTCTTGGATGCATTGGCTTGCTAGTGTCAGAAAGAATGGTGTAGGAATACCAGAACATGCAATGCAAGTGGCAGTGACAATGGCTTGGAAAGTAGGAGTCTGTGACCTACCTACACAGGTGGTGGTGGGGTTTGTTGGCTGGGGGTAGTAGCCAATTTCCATGTCCTGTCAGTGCAAGTGCTTTGACAGTGGGACTCTCTGACCGTCCCTGTGAAAACCCTCCTCAAATACATTCAACAAAGTCGGGGGGAGGGGAACTGAAAACAGATTTGACTCTGAGTAGTGTACAGTTATTGGGGCATGAATCCACACAAGAAATTGTGACAGCCAGTGACCCCTTCTGAACCAAGACAGACACTTAGGTGCTAATAAAGCTGAAATATTTAAGCGTCCACTGTTTCTTTGCGATGGGGAAGGTTGCCAGAGATCCAGAACAGGTGGGGAAGAACACAACCTGCAGAGAAGCAACTGTCACCGCAGGGACCCCTCCAGAACCAAAGTAAAATATTTTCTTCAGTTTACTGAGGTGTTAACTATTTGTAAAATAGCAATGCGTATGTGTCCACAGACACTTTGCTAGGGTGGAAGATGGCAAGCAAAACCAAAACGTGGTCACACACCCCGTTGCCTGTCACTGGACATGGCCCCATGACTTCTTAGCAGCCCCATAGGTCTAGTGGGGGGACGCAAGTGGCGCTGTGATCTAAACCATTGAGCCTCTTGGGTTTGCCAGTTGGTTCAAATCCCCATGACGGGGTGAGCTCCCATTGCTCTGTCCCAGCTCCTGCCAACCTAGCAGTTTGAAAGCATGCCAGTGCAAGTAGATAAATAGGTACCGCTGTGGTGGGAAGGTAAACATCATTTCTGTGCACTCTGGCACATATCATGGTGTTCTGTTGCGCCAGAAGCAGTTTAGTCATGTTGGCCACATAACCCACATAATCTGTGGACAAACGCTGGCTCCCTCAGCCTGAAAGCGAGATGAGCATCGCAACTGCATAGTCGCCTTTGACTGGACTTAACTGTCCAGGGGTCCATTACCTTTTTTCCCTTTAAGTCTAGTGCAGGGTTCCCAAACTAAGGCCTGGGTGCCGGAGGCAGCCCAATCGCCTTCTCAATCCAGCCCGCAGACAGTCCAGGAATCAGCATGTTTTTACATGAGTAGAATGTGTTCTTTTATTTAAAATGCATCTCTGGGTTATTTGTGGGGCCTGCCTGGTGATTTTACATTAGTATAATGTGTTCTTTTATTTAAAATGCATCTCTGGGTTATTTGTGGGGCATATGAATTCATTCATATATTTTTTCAAAATATAGTCCGGCCCCCAACAAGGTCTAAGGGACAGTGGACTGGCCCCCTGCTGAAAAAGTTTGCTGGCCCCTGGTCTAGTGGTACCAGATGCAACTGTGTACTTTATGCATAAATAAATCCAAGGTGTTGGATCCAGAGTTAAGTATGAATAGTAGGGTTGGTGGTAGCTGTTTTTCCTTCTCCTTCCTGCTTTTGGCAGCCCCCCAGCCCTTAAAACTCCTTCATGGATCACTGACTTGTCGTGCAGGGCCATCCAAGGCAGACAGGTCGTAGTGGAGAGTTTTGACTAAATGTGATCCACCTGGAGCAGGAACCGGCAAGCCACTCCAGTATCCCTGCCAAGAAAATTCCATGCACAAAAGCAGATCCTGAAGCTGAGACTCCAATACTTTGGCCACCTTATGAGAAGAGAAGACTCTCTGGAAAAGACCCTGATGTTGGGAAAGATTGAGGGCACAAGGAGAAGGGGGCGACAGAGGGCAAGATGTTTGGACAGTGTTCTCGAAGCCACCAGCATGAGTCTGACCAAACTGCGGGAGGCAGTAGAAGACAGGAGTGCCTGGCATGCTCTGGTCCATGGGGTCACGAAGAGTCGGAAACAACTAAATGACAACAAGCCCTTAAAACAGGCCTCCCCAAATTGCGGCCCTCCAGATGTTTTGGCCTTTAACTCCCATGATCTCTAGCTAACAGGACCAGTGGTCAAGGATGATGGGAATTGTAGTCCAAAACATCTGGAGGGCCAAAGTTTAGGGAAGCCTGCCTTAAAAGAGCTCCGCTGAAGATTTAGGATCAGGTTCCTTGCTCAATGAAGTGGTGTTGGTTTCTCATTGCCCCAGTGGAACATTTTCAGGAGGCTGCTATAGGGAGAGGAGTCCTTAAAGACAAGCTGACATACAAACTTACTGAAATGCCACATGAATGGATCCAATCCATAAAACAAAACAAATGATCTCGTTTAATTTAACTGGAGTATTGGTGCTGCTTCGCCTCTTTTATTTTCCTTTCTTTACACACCTTACATTTTTGGCTCACCTGATTTGTATTTATAGCCAGGCATGGCAGTACAAAATGTATATATATTAACTTTTCGAAAGTGATAAATGTCCTTTAGGTAGTGTTCTGTAGTGGAATAGGTCACCTAGAAAGAATGAGAGACCAAGATGCTAGTCAAGATTATTCATATTTAGGACTGAGAGGAGAGTACATACTCTTATCAACCCTAAATAGTACCACTGACACAGTATGGTGTAGTGGTTAGAGTGTTGTACTAGGCTTTCAGATACCACAGTCCAAATCCTCACTCAGTCATGAAACACTCTCCAGATGACCTTGGGCAATTCACTGTTTCTTAGGCAAACTTACCTGGCAGAGTTGTTGTGAGGAGAAGATTGGAAGGGGGGATAACTATGTGCCCCACCTTGAGTTCTTTGGGGAAAAGATGGGCTGTGAACAAAACAGCTAAATCTCCCTCCGTAATCCTGTGAAAAGCTCCAGAATTCCTCAGCCAGTTTTCTCTGCTTTAGTGAAAATGACGTCAGAGGAGTCAACAGAAAAGTTTCCTTGAGGAAGAATGACCCTTTCCCCCATTACTTTCAAAGTATCTATGAAATGTATCAAATGAAATTTGTTCTTAACTATGCCCCCCCCCCCAAATATATCTCTGCGGGATTAAAATAAATGGCAGGCCTTTGTTTGTTGCACCTATTTTTATTTAAAATATTGTGCTGTTTCTGAAGGATTGGTGACATCAGAAGTGTTTTTTGTTCCAAGCATCTTTCAGTTGGAAGCAGAAACAGCCTTTGAGGAAGGTAGTTTATCCCCCATTTACATCACTTCAAATGAGAAATAATATGTTGCCCATGCCCAGAAATAGTTTCTTTGTTTTTTATCCTGCATTTTGAGCCCCTTGGTAGAAAACAACTTAGAAAGAGAAGTTTGTCTTGCAATATTTAGCAGGAGACTCTTCATTTCCCCTCCTCTTGTCTAAAGTAGAGGGACCTCATTTACATATCAAATGTAATCAATCTGATCAAGATCAATTTGATTAACTGTGCCACCTATGTGCCTTGTAGAAGGAATAATTAGAGGAATAACTTTGTCTGAAATTCTGGAGAACTGCTGCCAATCAATGTAGACAATGCTTGATGGACCAGTGGCCTGATAGCACTTCCTAATCAACAAGTTGGCCTCCATTAACAGGCTTGCCTTCCTGCAATCTAAGGATCCCGCAGATAAACGAAACACGGCCGGACTTTAACGTCCCCCATCTCACTCCATTTCCACTCCTGATGCCTTCTCACCCCCTTCCTTCCCTAGTAAGTAAGACTCTTAGATACAATAGAATGTATCTATTCTAATATCGCAAAACAGGAGTCATTTGCATTCCTTTGGCTTGCAACCCAAACCAGATAATGTCTTTGACGGAATGCTCCAAGTTCCTTTTGCTTTGTGCATTTTACACAATTAGAGACTGAGTTATAATTATCTTGAATAAAAGGAGATTGAACAGCTTAAGACATATTACATGAGGCTGATTAAAGGTTCTCCTGAAAGAGTTTATTTAGGAGAAACAGAGCAGAAGAAATTTGAAATGGATTGTGTGCAATACATTCTCTGCATAAATATAGCAAGCGAGCCAGTAATAAAAGAACACATAACTTTTGGACTTGAAACTGCAACTTCCTTTTCTGTTCAACTTAGTACCTTTATTTAACAAGCAATGCAAATCTTCATACTGTCTGTGCACTGGTTCACACTAGGGGACATCGGAAGGCAGTCCTCAGTTTGAAGGTTGTTCCGGAGGGGATGTGGTTCAGTGGTAAAGCATCTATTTTCCATACAGAAGGTTCCAGGTTCAATCCCCGGTATCTCTAGTTGGGCTGTGAGATTCTCCTGCTTAGACCTCTGGAAAGGCAAGTGCCAATTAATGTAGATAAAAATTAGCTAGATAGACCAATGAACTGACTCAGTATAAGGCAATTCCTATGTTTCTATGCAGGAGTCCTCTATGTACAGGGATGCCCAGTCCAAGTCTGGCTTAAAATTAAATGAGAATTAAATTAAATAAGAAGATTGATCAGAGGCCATGAAGTTGACCATCTCTAGTGACACAGGTCACTTGGTCAGGCCACTAACACAAGATGCATTGTATTTCTATTTAAATTAGAATTATTTTAAAATTATGGTCATTATTTAACATAAGAACGTACAAAGAGCCTGCTGGATCATCTCACAGTGTCCTCTTTTATCCGCTCCTTTGGCAGTGCATTTCCTCTCTTGTTGTGATGTGTAAGTGGCCATCACACTTTACATATACTGTACATATTCACTACTCACACTTGTGGCATCAGGCAGTGACTTGAGAGAATGATCACCAAAAATCACCAAAAATCATATTCTTCCCCACTTCTTCAATATGTTATCTGAAAGTAAGAGCACCTTTAGTGGCAACCAGGATAAGAGAGTATTTGCTGAAAGCTGGCTGGGGACTGGGAGCATGTTTTTCCAACAAAAAGTGGCCAGCTAAAACAAGGTGTTTTTTGTTTATGTTTTGTTTTTTGTTTTTGTTTTTAAAAAAGCATGAACAACATTATGTCATGTTTGGTCCAATGGCTAGTTTCTCTCTGTTCCCTCCCAAAACAATTGTGTTGAAATTCTAAGCACGAGAGGAAGTTTTTTAACAATTTTCATTTGAGGAAAGGGTCACATTTTGTCAAACACTTCAGCTGGCATGAACAGTGATATATTTGTGTGTGTATCTGGACTGCAAACCTGTTGTACTGACAGGCAGAAATGTTCGTTTTAATTTCTCATTGGGCAGACCTTTGGGCTTTACGATAAAGAACAATATATTTTGTTCGTGTTATGGGTGATCCTTCCTATCTATAATGGAAAGAATTAGCTTTTATGTTATTTCCATTTTTCTTAAGTTTCAAATTGAGTTCACTCTGGAAGAAGCTTTATGATGAACTATTGATTAACAGTTGATTTACCATAGTTCTCTTCAGATACATGAGTAAAGCCAAAAGGACGATTTGTCAGTGGTCATGACTCAAGGCCTATTTTCTGGGATCATTTTTGTCCTTCTTGCATTAACCAGTTAACCGAGGGAACAGCTATCTGTACTGCTGCAGTACAGTAGTCTATCAACCCTGGCTCTGTTGCAAATCGCCCTTGAGATGCAGCTAAGAAGGAGCAGATTATGAACAGCGGAGACATTGCATTCAATTCACATTTTAATGGGAACCTACTTAATTCATACTTCCCTAAACAATGTTCAAACTAAATCTGAGCTGCCCTTTGAAATTTGCAGTTTTCTGAATCTTCTGATGCAGTTCTCCACCCCCCCCCAAATTGTCTACAAATATGTGGGGGGAAGTGTACATGCAAAAATGAATGAAAATATCATACAAAAAAGGCATTCTGTTAAGAGAAAACTGCTTGCAAGTTGTCTCTATCAGGCAAAATCACAAAGAGCAGAATTTGCACTAAAACTGCAACAATGTTTTTGTGACGAATGATGAAAACTTGATGCAGAATGGTGACAAACTGAATTTAAGATGGGGGGAAAGGAGAACCTGGCATGGGTGAATTTATTCATCCATAGAGTGAAGAAATGTATCTTTCTTTCTTTTTTTAAAAATAATTTTTATTAATTTTTAGAAAAAGAAAACACATACAAAATATACAACATAAACTCTGTCCCTTCATTTTCCCTCCACCCACAAGCCCACCTCTGCCACCAGTGAGACCCATGGGTATTGGGGAACAAAGGGGTCCATTTTAAGCTGGGTTTGACCTCCCCCCTCCTTCCTCCCCCCTCATCCCCCCCCCCTGCCACTGAGAGGACAAAGGCGGAGGATCTCTGGGGATTGGCTTATCCCCCAGCTATTTCTTCACTGTACTGGAAAAAAGAAAAAAAAGGAAAAAAGGGGAAAAAAAGCAAAAAAATAAAAAGGGGGGGGGGAAAAGGAAAGGAAAAAAAAGGAAAAAGGAAAAATATTAATGGCTTCCACGACTCTCCTCCTCCTGGATTTCCCAACCTCTTTACATAGTTATGGCGGGTTTTCTAATCCAATTCAGAATCTTATTCTTATAATATTAACACAATCCTCCTCCTTCTTCATGCTGTCCCCCTCTGAGCCCCCCCCCTGCCACTGGGGTAGCCCGAGGAGTCCAGCAGTCAAAAGGTTCCATTTTTGTGTTTGGGTTTCCCTCCACCCTTCCCTCTCCCCTCAAGGCACCCCCTGCCACTGGGTACCAAGAGTAAGAAGGGGGAGACAGGCAGTTTTCCACCCAAACACCTCCTGATCACCAAAATTATTCAAAAACAAACTCTAAGCATATTTCCTCAGCCATTCTTTTTACTCCCTCCAGAAAGCTCTTAACCTTAAACTATAAAAATCTCTCCTCCCCCCCCCAATGTCCCTCCTCCCAATTGGATCAGCATATCCTTTAGCAGGCCAAGATTCCGACACCGTTGTTCATAAACCAAAAAAAGTACCTTAAACTAAAATTTTTACCCCACACCAATTCTTTCCCACATCCACTTCCAGACCTCTGCTCCTCCCTCTTTCTGCCTTTCCCTCCCTTCACTAACACCATTCAACATTTCAGTCTCTCCAGGATTTTCACTTCCATCAATCTTCTCTTCACTTTGCTTCTCCTTGTCGGCCTCATCTCTTTGTTCTGATCTTTGTTTTTCATCATCCAACACATATTTTTTATGGTCTGAATCAGTCTCCAAATTGTCCTCAAATTGTTGCTCCTCACACACAATCTCATAATCAAAATTATCCTCTAAATCTTGCTCTTGCACCTCATTCTCCTTTTCTGTTGGATTGAAGCATTGCCTTTCCTTGTAGATATCTTCCCATGTTTGTAGATAGCCCAGCACAGCCTCCTGGAAAGCTCGAGAGAATTTTGTTTTCATAGTTCACTTAACCACAGGCAGACCAGAGATAAGGGCAGAAGGGTACTGGAAAATTCCTCTCTACCACGTTGTCGGCTCCATCTTGGCTGTTCTTATCCTTTGTCTTTAACCTCATCAGATTTCAAATTTACAGTCCACTTAAATCCTTTTAAAACCTTTTGAATCAATTTTTCCAATTCACAGGAATAAAATCGTCTTTCTTAGTCCTTTAACAATTTGACAGCTTTTGACAGCTGTCAAAGCGTCCTCCCCCTTGTTGCTGCTGAACCTCAAGGGGCAACGACACCGGGGGTTGGGGAGGTTTGGAAAAGTCTTTCTTTCTCTCGGGTCCGCAATCTTGAAAGAAGTTTTCCCTTTTCGGCTTGGGAATATTTAATGCGCCTCCCGATTGTCCATTTGGAAGAGATCAGCTTCCGTTACTTTAGAATCTCTTCCTATCTTCAAATTTAAAATTTTTAAGATCCGAATGGAGATTTGACTTACTTTGAAGAAGTCTTTTATTTCCTTGGAAGAATCCGCCGCTTGCAGGCTGAGGACTCGGAGCTTCACTTCAAGGAGGTAAGATGAAACCCCAAAATGGCTCCCGCGACTCCACTCCGCTGGCTCTCGATTGCTCTACTGAGCTCTCGGGCAGCAGAGGATTCGCGTCCGGAGCAAACAGCTGGGCACTATGTCACCGGGACTCTCTACCCGGTGTTTTTTCGGGGAATCCGCTCGCTCTGCGGACTCCCCCCCCTCCACGAAGCCAGGGACTTCGGAGCACGAAGTCCCTGCGTCCAACTTCACCAGCGCGACGAATCGGAAGCCCAAGAAATGTATCTTTCTGTCCTTCTCCAGCTGCCTCCGTGTTGCCAGCTTGGGGGGGGGGACACAATAGATTCAAGTTTATAAGATAAAAGACAGGCCTGCAAGACGGATGGGAGGGAGTGGAGCTTGGAGGGAGGAGTTTCAGGGAGTGAGAATCTCATGGAAGAAGCTGGCGGAGTGCCAAATTCACAGCATACCTGCAACACCAGGTTGTGTGAATCCATTCTAGGTAACTGACCACATCCAAATTGCAAGAAGGCTAGCACAGCTGTCATAGCTACAGAGAGTAAACATTAATCACTGACCAAGTGAATGTGCAATTATTATTATTATTATTAGTAGTAGTAGTTTTAGTAGTAGTATATCCATCTTTTCCCCAAGAAGCTCAAAGTGGCATATATGACTCTGCCATTGTCCTCACTGGGATTTGCTTCCAATGAAATAAATATGCTCAAAATCAGTCTCTACGTAGTTTGAAGCTTTAGCATTCCCTCCCTTCCCCAAGGCAGTCCCAATCCTGAGTGAAAGGCCCATAGTTATGTTTTCCATTCAATAATAATTCCCATTGAAATGAATATTTGATTCCCCACCCGCATGCTAATTGCTGGCATGGGGTGAATGCTCTGGATTTAAGACCGCAATGGCAGGCAAAAGCTAAATCTACCCCAATGCTATGGTCTCAATCCCCAGGCCCTGACTATTTCAGAAAGGAAAATCATGTACCCAAAGACAAACCTCATGATCAGCATTACTTATAGCTTGGCCCTTAGTGAAGACACTCCAAATGTCCCTATTTTCCAGGGACAGTCCTGGATTTACAGAAGCCATCTTGGTTTCTGATTTCATCCCAGGATGTCCCGCTTTTCCTTAGGATGTCCGTATTTTCACTGGAAAATGTTGGAGGGTATGGAGTTATGCAACCACCAAGCCAAGGAGATAAGTAACTATACAACATTTAGAAGACATCTGAAGGCAGCCCTGTATAGGGAAGTTTTTTTAAAAAAATAGTTAATATTTTATTATGTTTTTAGATATGTTAGAAGCCACCCAGTCAGATAGGTGGGGGAATTATTATTATTATTATTATTATTATTATTATTATTATTAAAGAAGACATCCCTATTTTCACTGGGAAAATGTTGGAGGGTATGTCAGTGTCATTAAAAAACAAGCAGAATGAATAGGTTCCAGCATATTTGAATCCAAGTCCTTAATGGAATAGCAAATGAATAAGTAATATTGTCATGTTCTATTGTACACACACTTGCCTGAATTGGTAACATCTGAGCTGTCGAAAGGAGACATCGGTAGAATGCCTGTTGCACCTGAGCCCTCTAACCACATGTACAAGGAAAATAATCACGGTTAATCAAATAACCTGGTATGCCTGCTGCTCTCCAAATCGTGTCTGCCAAACCTGGTGCCAAAAGAAGGGTGAGGAATTAGAAATGTCCGCCTGGAGTAGACCCAAATATTATTTTCTCATCCACTAAGAGACTGAATGAGATTAAATTAAGGAGATTTAAGAAGAAATTTGACAAGAGGTAGCTACTAAACCTTGGCAAGAGGTTGAAAGAGCACATTTTATGACCAGAAGCCCACAAATATGCTTGCCAAGTCACAACTGGCAACCATATTTTTTTAATGTGGTGGATACCTGTTCTTGCACAAAGAGCTGGGAACTCATCTCTGGGCTTTGGTAACACTCAGAAGCAGTAATAAGTTTTGCTTCTGAATATATCAAAGATACAGTGGAACTGGAAGCTTGTGCTCCTGCATGTCTCCTGAGCTTTGAACACGTGAGAAGAGAAGTTCGTTCCTGATTTTGTGCTGGACCTTGGAGGCACTTAGAAGCAATGCCACTCTTTCTGAGTGCCACCAAAGCCCATCACAAAATTCCCCACTTTATTTCTTGCCATACCTTCTCCCTCTTTGTGAGCAACTATGACCCACCTGCCGGGAAGCTGGCATAGCAACTTTGCCCCACCCAAAGAGCTAATTCTGTGTGTTTGCAAATATTTCTGGAAGACGAAAGCCATTTCCTGTGTTCTGGATTAATACAAGATATCCTGGCACTGTTCCCAGTCCCATGTCCCCAAGTCACAACAGTGAGTTGCGTGTAGATACTTACAAGGTGCCTGTGTGTGAACAAGGGTCCTGATTCCCCAGAGAGCCTACAGGGTTTTCCCACCTTTAAAACTTCCTTAAGTAATAAATTAAGACTGCTCGTATTTACTGTTCTATTATACAGAATCTCATTACAGCCCCTTTTATCTACCCGTTATTATTAATTAAGGCTCTTTCTCAAATGTTCTTCCACTTGTCATGCATGTTGCTTTATTTTGTACCTTATTTAAATGGTGCTAAAATGGCTTTGAAGTTTTCCACTAATTTAAACGAAAGCACCACTGTGTAGTGTGGTAAGTGTTTATTCTTTGTATGCTGCAAAATTCATTTTCTATTTCCAGTTTTTGTCTTTGATCCCGCTTTGAAAAGTTTTATTTTTTTAATCTGATTAAAATACTTTTTTAAACAGAGAGTAATAAACCATTAATTTATAATCAATGCTACTTACAAATGAGAGAATGATAAATTGGAGCAATGGAGCCATGTGTGCTTCATTAATTAAACACTGGCAAAAAAAAAAAAGGCAGCATGATTGTTCACCATAAAAATACTTCAAACTTTGTGAGCAGAAAGTTTCAGTTTAGGTGGACTCAGCTAATTACCATATTCAAACTTCAGTTTTTTATCAATTATTGCAATCTTACAGTGTAATCCAGATCTGCTGGCTAGAGTTAAGATGGGGTAGAGGTGCTTCTCTGCCTCTGCAGGGAGGCAGATATGTAACATTCCCATGCAACTCCAAAATATACCATGTATGGCGCTGTGGACCCAGGTGGCGCTGTGGTTAAACCACTGAGCCTAGGGCTTGCTGATCAGAAGGTCAGCGGTTTGAATCCCTGTGACGGGGTGAGCTCCCGTTGCTTGGTCCCAGCTCCTGCCAACCTAGCAGTTCGAAAGCACGTAAAAAATGCAAGTAGATAAATAGGAACCGCTACAGCGGGAAGGTAAACAACGTTTCCATGTGCTGCTCTGGTTTGCCAGAAGCGGCTTTGTCATGCTGGCCACATGACCTGGAAGCTATACGCCGGCTCCCTCGGCCAATAATGCGAGATGAGCGCTGCAACCCCAGAGTCGGTCACGGCTGGACCTAATGGTCAGGGGTCCCTTTACCTTTTATATTGAATTTAAAAATAATGGCCAGCCCCCAAGGAGCTACTTCAAGTATGGCAGGGATGGGAAACTTTTGGCCATCCAGATGTTGCTGAACTTCCATTCCCATCATCAGCCATTCACCATGCTTGCTGGGTTGATGGGACATATAGTTCAGTAAGATATGGAGGCCCAAAGATTCCATACATCTGAAACACGGAAATGGTTTCTGCATTCTCAGTGAGCTTTTGAATTCCCCATTAGAATACTCAACCCCTGTAAAGACAATACCGACGGGAGTTTCATTCTCAGTTTCCATAGGAATACGTCATGGTGCATGGAATGGGAGCCCCTCAAAAACCCTTTCCCAATTTGTTTCCTTCCTAACACACAGAAACCAACATTCAAACATTCTGCTCAAAAATAGCCACCGCTGTTTCCAGACAGAGTGGTTTTTCTTACCTCTGATACTTTGTGCACAATGATTATGTTAAAGCAAAGCATAATCCACAATTCAGCAGTAATTGGTAGAGAAATTTCTGATACAATAGGCTCCAGACTGGCAGCTCAATTGCTAGACTTTCTGGTTAATGGGAACGGGATCAGGATGCATCAATAACAACAGAATGAGCAGAGGGCATTAACAGAACCATTAATATGAAACATTAGAAATTATCCATCTGTTTAACACATCACTCTTTTGAATTTAGAAAATGAAACTGTGTGACTGCATTAAAGATGAGGTCAGGATAGTCATAATGTCTTTACAAATTCCAGAACATTAACTCCTGGTAAAGAGCTGCTAAACTGTCATGCTTGATAGCCATTTGCATTCAGGCAGAAAACCCAGAATAAATTGGCGACTATACAATGTGCTTCTCAACCTCCTAGACAGCTAATGGCTGACCTTTGGAATGTGTCGCCAATTACTAGAAATGCTTAACAGTCATTTTATGGCACATTTTTCAGATACACTATCTCCAATAAAGATTTATGTTCTGTATACAAGAATTTCTCAACACTTTTTGTCCATAAAAAGCCGGATTGCAGCAAGAGAATACATAAAAAACCATGTCCATATTAAATAAACAGAATTTTGCATCTCTTGATGAATGACATTAAAGAAGCCTTTTGAAAGATGCTACATAAAGATGTGGAGGGTGGTCTTTTGTTACGACAAATGTCCAAATGTTTGATTTCCATGTGATTAAGAGCCCCGAAGAAGAATGCACAACATTTGCCAGACTTTATAATGAATATATTTGAGATCAAGCATGAATGATCCAGCTCCCCATCTTTCCAAACATCCATATAATACCTATACTACTTCCCCTTATTTCACCTGATTGTAAGCAGGGACACAATAAAACATACTGGAAACTCCACAACTTTGAATGTGCAAGGAACATTGGTTTTTGGCAAGTCCAAGGGTGTCTTCCTTAATTTATTTTTCCATCAGTGTTGCTCACTTTTTTGAAAGAGGGGAGGGAGTGGAATCATGAAAGGACCAAATATTGATAGAAGAAAAGAGTCCCTAGTTAATCAGGAGCTCTTTGTAATTGGTGCTACATTGCACAGCCCAAACCTGTTAAGCGGAAAGATAGGTTTATATTGATGTGGTTGTGATGGGGAAGAGTGGGATGAAGGCAAAGAGTTGGGGGTGTTACTTGGGTTTGAGAAGGCCTTTGATTTCCTACAGTAGCTCAACATGAATCAACCCAACACACTTTCACTATTCTCTTGTCCATCCTGAAAGAAAAGAAAGTCACAGGGTTGTATTCAACACTGCTGCTCTGCTCAGAGGCAGACTTCTACTTGTGTAACAACCCTCTCCTTAGCAGGCCTCCACCCCCCTTTCAAAATCTGGGGGACCCACATAGAGCAGATTTGGGGGAGACATGGGGAGAGGAGAGGGGTAAGCTGCATTGCATGTGCATAACCATCGCCGTCTTAAGCGCCCCTGTCGCCATGGTGCGCCGGATCTCTCCGGCACCCTATGGCGCCCCTGTCGCCATGGTGCGCCGGATCTCTCCGGCGCCCTTCCGCCCCGTTTCCCAGTGCGGTGGGCGCGGCACTGCTGCATGGCGGACGGGCAGACACAGCGTGATCTCTCTGGCGCCCTTCCGCCCCGTTTCCCAGCGCGGTGGGCAGGTGGGCGCCGCGCGCAGCTGCGCAGCAGACCGGCCGGACAGCGGGCGGGCGCAGCTCGTGGTGCCCTCCTGGCGGGCCGGCGCCATGGTGCCCTGCACCACCGGGGGTCTACGATGAGCCGGCCCTGTGCATAACTCAATTCATTCAGTATTGGGAGCCACTGGTGGAGGAAGAGGGGGCAGGGGGAGCACAGCGCCCCTGGCACCACGATCCCAGTGGGGTGCCATTGCAGCTGCCCCCCTGCTCTGGGCATCACGCCCCTGCAGGTGGCACATCACGCCCCAGGACATGTGCCACGCCCCTGTGGGTGTCGCACCACGCCCCTGGGGCGTGTGTTACACCCCTGTGGGTGGCGTGCCACACCCCTCTGACATGCGCCATGCTCCCTGGATGCGCGCCGGCCACACCCCTGCCTGCTCTCTGCTCCTGGTGCCAGCTCATGAAGCTCTGCCACTGTTCGGGGCATCCCATGGGTTTAGCTGACTGGCTAGTTTGTTCTTGCTAAGAGTACCGAATACACAATCCATCCCTTCTTCTTTCCCCTTGTGGATTACACATGCAACTCTCACTCCACATTGTCAGTAGTAAGACAATGAGTTTAGATGGTACCCTTATTAATTGCTCCAGTGTACTAATACCAACAGGCGCTCTGCTGGCAAGGAGGCTTGGATGCTGTTCCGAGGAGATGAGAATTGACAGATCATCCCAAAGATGAACAAGATGAACTGTAATTAAAGTGGCACCTACTGTACGTTACTTCTTGGAACTTTAAAGAGTATTTTAAATTTCTTCTTGATTGAAAAACGCTGCTTAATTAATCAGAAAGACATCACACTGAGAGCCATGGCAAAGTCAAAAAGAGTAATTGTCATTGTTGTTAGAGAATCGACATCGTATCACTCACAAGTGCTGATGCATCTGTTTGATGTGCCACAGGAATTCCTCGATTCACCCTCTTGCTTATTCTATTAGAAATAAAACCATTTTAAGGTGGGGGGGGGAGGAATGGGATGGGGACAGACAGACAACCAAAACAGAAACTACTGTTACAACCATCTTTTCTTTTCTTTTTAAGGATACAGTCATACCTCGGTTTAAGTACGCCTCGGTTTGAGTACTTTCAGTTTAAGTACTCCGCAGACCTGTCTGGAACGGATTAATCCACTTTCCATTACTTTCAATGGGAAATAAAAAAATTCCTTCAGTAGCACCTTAAAGACCAACTAAGTTTATATTTTGGTATGAGCTTTCGTGTGCATGCACACTTCTTCAGATACACACTTTCAATGGGAAAGTTCGCTTCAGGTTAAGTACGGACTTCCACAACCAATTACACTCATACTTCGGGTTAAGTATGCTTCAGGTTGAGTACTCTGCGGACCCGTCTGGAATGGATTAATCCACTTTCCATTACTTTCAATGGGAAAGTTCGCTTCAGGTTAAGTACACTTCAGGTTAAGTACGGACTTCCAGAATCAATTGTGTACTTAAACCGAGGTACCACTGTAGTTCTTTCATTAGTGACAACAGAGTGTTTATAACAAGACTTCTATACTCTTCTGCCTACCCTGAAAAAAATAGTGTGGGCATAGATTAATACTGCCACTCGCCCCGTGCCCCCTGGCTCAAAGGCAGAGCCTCTAAACCCTCTCACACCAAAACGGGGAGCTTGGATATGGCAGGACTCTCCTGCTGACTCCCGAGTAAGTTGGTCTCCTGCTGCCTGCCACTGATGGAGTAACACAAGTATCACGCTGGTGGTATGTAAGCAGGAAGGAGCACCAGAGAAAGGATGCCCTGAAATGGGGAGGAAGAAGAAGGGGGCCAGGTTGAGCTGGCAAGCCATGTTCACTGCTGTTCCACAATAGCATGGGATGCAATGGCTGGCAGGGCAATCTGTCTGCTCCCAGCATTCTCCCCCTGGCCAGTGTGGACATCTTTTGCCTTTTAATTTTTTTTTAATTTTTTGACAGTTTAAAAGTTTTGGGGCACATTCCCTCCCCCCCTGCCAAGTTTGTCTCGAATTTCTTTCTTTCTTTTAATTCTTTCTGGATGCCCTTCAGTTAGGTTTTGGTTGAAGCATTAATTTCACAGCATCTGTTCTTGCTAAAATACTTAATAATGTACTGGTGGCTAAGTTCCAGGGATTTCTATTCTTGGTCTTTCTGCAACATTTGATGTGTTTATCTATTCTCTTATTCTTTGTTCTTCATCTAAGATGAGTTCTTCGCTTATTTTATTCTTGTCTTTCTAACATTTCTTTTTTTAAACCTAATGGTAGTGTCTTACCATCTCTCATCCTTTCAGTTTCTATTTCCTGTCGGTGACCCTCAAGGTTTCTTCCCTCTCTTCCTCTCTTCCTTCTTCTGTTTGTCTGGCTGCTTCCCTCCTTCATTTTGAATCATACTGTTTACATTAACAATTTTATTCTGTCGACACCCATAGTGAAGAGACCAAGTATTTATTTAGAATAAAAAATAGCAAGAAAAGCCTTCTCGGGGCAGCTCACAAAATGAATATTAAAGCAGTTTTAAAATACAGAACACACATATGAAATATTAAAGCTAAAACGGAAGCAAAAACAAACAAAAACAAAAAAAATGAACTGTGCCAATCCACAGAAAATTACAGCGGCATAGTTATGACCCTGTGTTGAGAGTGAGTTGGCTGAATCACATTCCACCATTATGTTGAAAAACGGAGTGTGGTTATAGTTAGAAACCAGTCACTTGAAATTTGGGAGTTTAAGAAAAGTCCATTGAAGGATGGTTTGTGGTGAAATTTGGTTGGAAACGATAATAAATTGATTATCGTGAGCAAGTTAAAAGTTTGATGAGAGACTCAAAGAATACAAGACTATGAGCACTGGAGCATCACTGGGCCATCAGCATGTGAACTCTGAGAAGGCAACTAATCCACTATCCAGGTCCTGCCCTACCCATTAGGCAGAGCTACCCAATGACCTCAGGAAGCAGATGGGTGGAAGCAGCAGCAGCCCCCCATGGCAGGACACTATTTAGTTTCTAGTCCTGATGTAAGCTTCCGCAGCCAGTCCAGTCAGCTACTACGGATGGAGAGGGAAGCTCATCTCCTCCGTTGCCTCAGGCAGCAAAATTGCCTTGGACCAGCCCTGATTGCAGCCTCAAGTGTTTATAAATAACATAAGCGGTGATAACAAAGACGATGTGTCTGTCTTGCATCTCACAGGAAATGGACATCATCTTTAGCCAGCAGAGATGTTTCGATATGGAATTTGTGGTGTGTTCTGTCCTCCCCTTCTTCCACTGAATAATAACACAGTGCTTCCAACTGATAAGGTCCTTTCCTATTTCATTTGGCATCTTTTAATAAACAGTGTGATATAAACAGTGGGGAAACCATGGCACCTATTTCTGCCAATGTTCTTGTCTCAACCAGGCAAATTCAGTATCTCATTAAATGAACTTGAAGGATGCCTTAGATTTTACAGATGACTTTGTTTGTTTATACATAGATATGCTCTAGTACTCAATACAAAAAAACCTATGTTTCTGAGATCCAAGAGTAGATTTGAATAATGTAATAAACTCATATTCCAACACACACATACACCCAAGATAATACTCTTCTACGGTGTAACGTTGTTAGCATTTTGCTTATGGGACTGGGTCCAGTGTTGATTTAGGGCACTCAAGTGTGAGCAAACAAGTGAAATTGTGCCCTAGGATTTAAATCTTTCAGTAATGCCTGCTTTGTGATGAAAATCTTTTCTTTATTTTTTAATGGAAAACTGTATCTGTCAGCACAGTCATCACTCTAATTTGTTTTAAATGATTTACTGGAATTTGATGTGGTCCCGTCCCCCCCCCCCGTGACTTGCTTTTTATGTATTTCTTGATAAAATTAAAAGCACTGATGCTTCAAGTTGAAATAGAAGCTTCATCAATGTGTTGCTAGTGAGCCTATATATAAATATATATTCCAGCGTATAAGACGCCTGGGCATATAAGACGATCACCAACTTTTCCAGTTAAAATATAGAGTTTGGGATATACTCGCCATATAAGAAATACGACCCGGCGTATAAAATGACCCCCAACTTTTGAGAAGATTTTCCTGGGTTACAAAGTAGTCTTATACGCAGGAATGTACAATATATTACTTTGGAAAGCTTATTGATAAAACTCTTTTAGAAAAATGTTAAACTCCAAGGGCATGGATCCAGAATTCTTATGAATTCTCCATAGTACTATGGTATTGGAGAGGCCTTCTGGACCCCAGAGGCAAACTCCCTATTTAACATAAAAATATATATTCTGCTGCAGCCCACCTAGTTAGTAAAGCCCAAAAAGTAGGACCTGAACACAGTTTGTGATTCCCAGCTAAGTGGTTCAGAACAGCAAATCACATGCATGGGATCAGACTGCTCAAAAAAGGAAGGAAGGAAGGAAGGAAGGAAGGAAGGAAGGAAGGAAGGAAGGAAGGAAGGAAGGAAAGAAAGAAAGAAAGAAAGAAAGAAAGAAAGAACTAGAATTTTTAAGATGTTCTCTCTGCCAATGAGCCAAGTTCTCCCTCTCTTAACTCAGTAGGGGCCAGATGAATCAATTTGATCCTACTGACATTGTACCTAACTTAATATGCAACCCCCGCTCGACCAAATAACTCTGGATTGCAATTACTTATACGATCCAAAGAGAAACCAGAGTGTGCTCTGGATTGCAATTATAATCTCAGTAGGGTATTGGTGCCATAGCTTCCTAGTGCAATTGGTTATGGAATGTGTTTGACTAGGTGCTGAACTGAAATAAATTTGGTTCAAACCTTAGTCATCTGTTATCTTGTCTCTTGAAACTTTGCAGAACAGATTGTAAATCTGAGGAAACTGCCTGCAGAAATTAGTACTATGGCATTTGTTAATGAATTGCCTTTCTTCTTTTGTGGATGTTAAGTCCTTTCATTGGTCAATTCGTGACTGTAGACATTGTTAACACACTCCAAAAGCACACAACCAGAAGAATGGGAAATAGGGAGTTATGTACTTTCTAGGGAAGTGTAACTATCTCAAGATAAGGAAGAGGTTGGAACTGGCTACAGGGCTTCCCTTTTTTATGGCCAACCTAAGTCTTCTGTAATATGTTGTTCCATTCCCAATTCAGCCATAAAGAGAACTTCAAATCTGCATTTAGATTACATCTGAATTCAATGTGAAAGTAATATCTGAGCCATGCCTAAAAATGGAGTTCACATGGCAGCAGCAATGGCAAAGGTAGACCCATTCCAGGGACCACGCGTGGAGCACTCAGAAATGTTGCTTCCCAGAGGAAAAGAACTAAGGCCCAGTCCATTATTTTGATAAATAATGAAATGCAGAGTAAGTGGCAGCCTGAATGTAGCCTAACGGAATCTCTTTGCGGTGTTCTTCTCCGCAGGGAAATGCCAAGCAGAAACTGGCTTGGCGTGCATTATGCTAAAAGCCACAATTCAGCGCTGACTTTCTAAATAATGGAAATCATAATTAGTGATGTCACTGCCAGCAGATGGGCAAATGGAGTTTGCGGTTGCCAGCAAACAAAAGATTGCCAAACAGCCAACATGGGGGTTGGGGGAATTAAACACTAAAACTAATTTTTAAATGCCACTGACAGCGTTTTAAGTGGAAAGACAATTAACAGCACTCCGTCCATTATCACGGTTGGACGGGCAGGGGAACCAGTTTGCTGGCATTCTGACTTAGCCTCCCATTGTTTTGCCATTAGAGCAACACTTACTTATTTACAAAATCTGTTGATGCAGTTTGGATGCTATATATCTTCAGGGAGGTTTGGTTTGGTTTTGTTTAAAAATAAGGTTCTGTTCCACCTCCCCAAACGTTCAAAGTGGCATACAAAGCAGTTTATGTAGTCAGCATCAATTCAACACACCATAATTCCACAGTATTAAAATGGTAATTGGCCAGTTAATAGATTTCCACAGAGAAAATTGGGGCACATCCAGGAAAGGATTAAAACAAGATTTTCTTATTTCAATCCCTACAGGGACACATAAATATATTGTGGTCTAAGGAAAACAGAACACATTGGGATATCCCTATGATGCACAAGGAACAATGCACTCATATACAAAAATGGCAACACTCTGGAAGGATCCAGGGGGAAATACTTGCATTATCAAATTGCAATCATCCATCTCTCACTGGCTATATCAATAAGTCCATAATCCTGGGTCAGATTTTACTTTCACAAAATGAAAATTCACATCTGTTTCTGAGTTGCTCCGTGCTCTCGCTTCTCTTCAGTTTGTATGCCGGGTTCTGGGTTGCTCGGAATAAAATGATATTCTGCATTTCCTCATTTACTATGATGGGGAATCTAAAAGCAACTGTGTTGGCCAAAGCAGATGAAATTTACAGGCACAGGAGCACTTCCAGTATGGATGAAGTCTGCCAAATTGCAGACAAATTGGTCCAGGGCCTTTTTATGGGATAAACAAAAGGGAATCATTCTCCTCTATAATGACTTATGGGGGAAGCAGTCATTTGTCTCTTGCTCTTCCTTATCTTAATATAATTAAGAGTGATGGATATTTTTTCTTAAGTATTTTTGAATAAAAACAACAACTTCCAGGTTTATACCATGCATACCTTTCCATTGCCTGTGTCCTCCAATAGGCCTTGTAATGTAAAGCTGTCTCCAATTATGTCTACAGAGTTCTGGAGAGCTCTGAGTTTGTTTGTGTTTTGTTAAAGCACAGCAATGTAGGATTTTAAAGAAATTTAAATGAAGCTTTTAGCTTCTTCTTTCTTAAGATCCTGCTTCAGTGCTTTAGCAGCAGCAGCAACAAAAATCCATAGTTCTTCAGCAACTTTTCAGACAAACCATACACCTAAAGAAACATGGAGCCAAAGGAAAACATGTAGTTATATGCACAGAAAAATACAGAAATGACACGGGCCATTTCGGGGGCCCTGATTTGACTCAGGGGAGTTTACTGATATTGCGCTTCAACTAAGGAGATGGGGGAAGTTCCTCAAAATCACCCTGATTTGTTTCATTACTCAGCTCCCACACAGAACCTATGTATGTCCCAGTAAATACTGTATACATATCTGCACGGTACAGAAGTGCACAAACAAAATCCAAGCACTGTTTACCTCTAGGAAAATGGCACTGTAGAACTCTGCAAGGCTGGAATAAGACATTCATCTGGTGTAAATCAGAAATATATTGCCAAAATAGAAAGAGAGAGAGAGAGAGAGAAAGTTTGGGATAAATCTCTCCAATAAGTAGATTGATGCATCTTAAGTCCTATACTCAGTGGAAGAGGAACATGTTCTGTTAAATGAAGGGTAAAGTTTCTATTCCTATTGCACAGATTCCTGTCACAGAAAAGGCCATACACACATACAACTGCATAAATGGTGTAGAGCATGGGTCAGCAAACATTTTCTGCAGGGGGCTGGTCCACTGTCCCTCAGACCTTGTGGGGGACAGACTATATTTGGGGGGAATCCCCCCCACTGACTCTCCCCTCCCGTCTCCACAGCACTGGATGAGCCCCAGTGGCTGCTAACCTGTGCCTTTGCAGCAGCAGTGGATGGCAATGGTAGCAGCAGTGGGATGATAAACGGCGCGAAAGGGCTGGCTCCAGAGAGGGGCTGCTTAAAATGGCACTCAGCCAACCGCAGCTCAACAAAGCCCCAGCCCCCTTCCTTCTCTAGGCAGGGATGGGAGAAGCCAGGAGGAAGGAGGGAGGAGGCGATGCTGCGATGTGTGTAAGGGGGGGGGGAATGGCGCAGCCCGAACGATCAGAATCCTCATGCCGATCCACACGGCGATTCCTGCACAGTCAGTGGGCCAGATCCAGAAGGCAATTGGGCCAGATCCAGCCCCTAGGCCTTAGTTTGCCGACCCATGGTGTATAGGCCTCTTTCACATATCCAAGTGAAACAGGGGAATCAAGGAGCAAGACCAGAGCAGTACATCAGCATCAAGGGTTTGCCTAGGCAGTGAGGTCTGGAAAACAGATAGACTTTAAAGCATCTTTTGATTCTCTTTAGCTTTCTTGATCAGAGGCCAATTTGACAGCATCAACAGTTTGCGAGAGTCCATGTAGGTAAAGGTAAATGTAAAGGACCCCTGGACCCCTGGACGGTTAAGTCCAGTCAAAGTCGACTATGGGGCGCAGCACTCATCTTGCCCAAGGCCAAGGGAGCCAACTTTTGTCCACAGACGGCTTTCCGGGTCATGTGGACCTGGGTCATTAAACCGCTTCTGGCTCAATGGAACACCATGGAGGAAGCCAGAGCACATGGAAATGCTGTTTACCTTCCTGCTACAGCAGTCTTTATCTACTTGCACTGTTATGCTTTTGAACTGCTAGGTTGGCAGGAGCTGGGACAGAGCAACAGGAGCTCACTACCGTTGAGAGGATTTGAACTGCCGACCTTCTGATAGGCAGGCCCAAGAGGCTCAGTGGTTTAGACCACAGCGCCACCCGTGTCCCATGTATAAACAAGCAAGCATGACTGCAGCAGCCAGAGCACTTCTCCTACAAATTGTGAGAAGAAAGTGGACAATGGATGTGCTAAAACTTGGGGCAAACCAATGAAACTGAGTGGCAGTAGGCAGTGTCAGCCCAAGACTTTTTGCAGCCTGAAGTAAAGAACAAGATGACACTCCACTTCCATGTCAGAGTCCAACCAGACAATGAATCTTACATCAATGAGAAAATGCCTTCCACTGCACATGAGTGTAGCAGGCTGGCTTGGCAGGATGTATAGCTAGGGCTCTGAAATATACTCGGAGTCAAGAGTGAATTTCATGCTCTTTATTCAGCTCATAGTCATCAAGGAGGAGAAGAGAAGACGAATGCTCTTTTCCCAAAACCATCTGCTTATATACATTATTTACACAATGGGCCTTGCGTGATTGGCTACTTCAGGGCTACACCTGTGGGCCAATTATATTGTGGATTGACTTTTGCCTGCAGCCTGATTGGCAGCTCCTACAGGCCAATCAAGTAGCAGATTCACTTCTGCCAGCCGCCTGATTGGCTGCTCCAGCAGGCCAATCAGGTTGCGGATTCACTTCCACCTGGAGTTGGATTGGGTAGCTCCCGCTGATTCTGAATCCTATTGTTCTAGGATTCAGCTCAGTACATAACACCCCTCCCCTCTAAGTTCCAGTCCTGCCCGGGAAGTTGCATTCGTAGTCCCCAAGGTCTGCTGGCCGCCTCCGTGTGTGTTGTGGCCTGGGGTGTTCCTTGGTCAGGGGTTCTGGTTCTGGCTCGTGTTCCGAGGCTGCTGGCTGTGCCGGGGCTGTCTGGTCTGGCGCCACTGAACCACTAGGTTGTAGCTCTGGTTCCGGTGTCCTTCCAGCCTCGGGGCGCCCCTCTGTGCCTACTGCTTCTGCTTCCTCTGCCCACCCCTCTCGCTCTACAGGCCTCACTGCCCTGCTGTCCCCTTGGGACCCCTCTGTCCCGCTCTCCTCCCGGGTTCCTCCTGGGAATCGTCGCCGTATCTGGTCGCAGTGGCGGCGCCAACATTGCCCCCCTTCCGTTAGTACCTCGTACGACACGGGACCGGTCACCTTGGTGACTGTGGCGGGTACCCATGCTGGGCCTGCCCCAAAATTCTTTGCATACACTGGGTCCTGGGCCACAAATGTCCGGGGGTTCCTGCCTTTCCCCACCACTACCTCATCCTGAGCTCTGTCGGGGTGAAGTCGGTCCAGTCTAGTTGCAAGGCGCCGGCCCATTAGTAATTCAGCTGGGCTCCGGCCCGTCGTTGTGCTTGAGGTGCTGTGCTGTGCTAGAAGAAATGCGGCAAGGCGGTATTCCCAGTCCCCTTGTGTCATGCGGCGGAGGCTGTCCTTGGTGGTCCGCACCATGCGCTCCGCTTGGCCATTGGTGGCAGGGTGGAATGGTGCTGAGCGGATGTGGCGGATGGCGTTCTGCGCTGTGAAGGTCTGGAACTCCTCTGACGTGAATGCGGTTCCATTGTCCGAGACGAGGGTGTCAGGGAGCCCGTGGGTCGCAAACAGCTTACGTAGTACCCGGATGGCTGCCGCCGTAGAAGTGGATGGTACCAGTGCGACCTCCAGCCATTTGGTGTAGGAATCCACCACTATGAAGAATGTTTTTCCCTGGAAGGGGCCAGCGAAGTCCACGTGCAAGCGTGACCATGGATGTCGGGCGGACTCCCAGGGCTGGACTGGGGCCCTTGGGGGATCCGGGCGGGATTCTTGGCAGGTCTGGCAGTGTTGGACCCAGGCCTCTATCTCTCTGTCAATCCCCGGCCACCACACATAACTCCTGGCAAGGGCCTTCATCCTCACTACCCCTGGGTGTGTCTCGTGTAGGGCTGTGAGGACCCTTTTGCGGAGGGGCTGGGGAACAACAACCCTGCTTCCCCATAACAGGCACCCCTTGTGGGCCGACAGTTCATGTTTGCGGTTTGTGTAGCCAGCGAATTCTGGCCCGGGGCTGCTGCTGGGCCATCCTCGCCACACCCAGTCCAGGACCCGGGAGATGACCCTATCTTTTGTGGAATGGTGCGCAACTTCTTGTGCCTGAATGGGTCGGTCGGGAAGCAGCTCCAGGGTCATAACCTCTTGCGCAGGCGCTGGGTCGGGGCCTGTTTCTGGTAGTGGTAGCCTGCTGAGGGCGTCTGCGTGGCCCATCGCCTTCCCAGGGCGGTGGATTAGTGCATACTGGTAGCCGGCAAGGAAAATTGACCACCTGAGGACGCGGGGAGACAACACTTGGGGGGTCTGCTTCTCAGGGGCAAACAGGCCAAGCAACGGCTTGTGGTCAGTCACTATGGTAAAGGGCCGCCCGTACAAGAAATCATGGAATTTTTTTACGCCCTTCACGATTGCCAGACCCTCCTTGTCAATCTGTGAGTAGTTTCGTTCGGCTGCAGCAAGCGTCTGGGAGAAGTATGCCACCGGCACCTCTCTTCCATCCGGGAGTTGGTGTCCCAGGACAGCGCCGATGCCATAGGGAGAGGCGTCGCATGCCAGCACCACTGGCAGCCTCTCGTCGAAGTGTGCTAAGACCGAGTTCGAGACGAGCAAGTCCTTGACTGCCTGGAATGCGGCCCTTTGTCGCTGGCCACACACCCAAGGGGCCCTTTTATCTAGGAGTCTGTGTAGGGGCTCCGCTACCGCTGCCTTATGGGGAAGGAAGGCATGGTAAAAGTTCAATAGTCCCAAGAATGACTGAAGTTCGGGCTTGCTCTTGGGCGCTGGGGCCTCACAAATGGCCCGTACCTTGTCACCGGTTGGATGGACCCCTTCTGCGTCCACCTTAAATCCCAGAAAGTCCACCTGCGGCACTCCCAGTAAACACTTTTCCCGCTTCACCTTGAGGCCCGCCGTCTGGAAACGGTGCAGGACGGAGCGTAGGCGGTCCTCAAATTCCTCTGGTGTGGGCCCGGCGATCAGTACATCATCGAAGAAGGGGGTGACACCAGGAATCCCTTTAAGGAGAGAGTCCATTAGATTCTGGAATATGCCTGGTGCCACGCTAACGCCAAATTGCAGCCGCTTTACTCTGAATGCCCCTCTGTGCGTCACAATCGTCTGAGCCTCTGCTGTGGCTTCGTCCACAGGCAACTGTTGATACGCTTGGGCCAAGTCCAGTTTGCCAAAGATTTTTGACCCAGCCAGGGTGGCGAGGACATGGCTGACCACTGGCACTGGGTATGCATGGGCCGTGAGAGCCTTGTTTATGGTGCATTTGTAGTCTGCACAGATGCGGACCGAACCGTTAGGCTTGACGGGTGTGACAATTGGAGTTTCCCAGGGGGCGTTGGGCACCGGCTCCAGCACTCCTTGCTCCACGAGCCGGTCCAATTCCTCGTCTATGCGGGGTTTCAGGGCAAACGGGACCCGGCGGGCCTTGTGCCTGATGGGTCGTACAGCGGGGTCTAGCTGTAGGGCAATGGGGGGGTCCTGTATATCGTCCCAATGCCCCATCGAAAACCCCTGGAAACTCTTTGCATATGGCATCCACGTCCACTTGTAAGCTAGTGCGGTTCACCCCGGTAACGGCTAGCCCCAGAGGTCCAAACCATGCCAGTCCCAGTAAGCTAACGTAGGGGCCCTTAACTACCAGCAAGTCCAATTGTTGCTTTCGCCCTCGATATTGCACCCTGAAGGTCCCCACCCCCATAGTAGGGACCTTACGTTTCTGGAAGTCCCGGAGGGTGAATGGGGCCGGCCTTAGTTTGGGACCCCCATTAGGGCACAGTTCCCTTAATGTTCGGGCCGAGATTATGGATAGAGTTGAACCCGTGTCCAGCTCCATGCGGCATGGGGCTCCCTATATCTGTACCTCTATATAAATTTTCTCTGTGCTGGGATGGGGCAACTGGAATACCTGGTAGTCCGTGATCTCCGTCAAGTTGCCTTGGTGCATGGTGCCGTGTGACCTGGGGCTCCTGGGTCGGTCATCTGATGCTTGTCGACGGGTGAGTCGAGCCCGACACACCCGGGCGATGTGTCCCAATTTTCTGCACTGCCTGCACTCTGCGTTGCGGAAACGACAGGTCCTCCTCTCGTGGTTCTCCCCGCAGCTTGCACAGTTCCCTCCTTCTCGTCGAGGCTGCTGTGGTGTGTGTGCTGCTTGAGTGCGCCGCTGTACTCGGTGTACTTCCTCCCTGTCAGATTCGGATTCGTCGGTGAGGTCTTCGTGGTAGACCCTCGGTTGGGATGGCGGGGCTGGTCGTGCCTCTTGCGTTGACCTCTCGGCGGCTTCGGTTGCCAGGGCTTCCTCCAGAGCAATCTGGAACGTGAGGTCTTTTTTGGCGTAGAGGCGTCGTTGCAACATCTCGTCCCTCAGGCCACCGACGAGGCGGTCACGAAGCATGTTCTCCAATTCTGAGAAGTTGCATAACCGGGCGGCTTGGCGGAGGGAGGTCACAAACCCAGTTATGGTTTCCCCCGGGGCTTGCCGTTTTGCGTAGAAGGCATTTCGGCAAGCTACCACCGAGGGCTGTGGTGAGAAGTGCTCCTTCAGCCGTTCCATTATTGTTTTGTAAGAGACGGTAGCGACATCTCTAGGTGCAAGGAGAGCCCGGGCGATTTCAAACGTCTCCTCTCCACAGACGCTGAAGAATGTCGCCCTCTTCATGGCATCGTTGGTGACTTCTTTCGCTTGCAGGAGGAAGTTGAAACGGGCGGCGTACCCTTCCCAGTCTCCTGATGCTGGTTTGAATGGCGAGAAGCTGCTGTCGGTTGCCATTCTGGGTTCCTTGGGTCCTGGAGCTGAAGCCTGGATGCACGGTGCGATGCAGCGGTGCAGCAGGTGGCGGTGCTGCGGTGCAGTGCGTGGTGGCGGTCAGCTCAGCAGGATCCCATCCTCGTCGCCAGTGAAATATACTCGGAGTCAAGAGTGAATTTCATGCTCTTTATTCAGCTCATAGTCATCAAGGAGGAGAAGAGAAGACGAATGCTCTTTTCCCAAAACCATCTGCTTATATACATTATTTACACAATGGGCCTTGCGTGATTGGCTACTTCAGGGCTACACCTGTGGGCCAATTATATTGTGGATTGACTTTTGCCTGCAGCCTGATTGGCTGCTCCTACAGGCCAATCAGGTAGCAGATTCACTTCTGCCAGCCGCCTGATTGGCTGCTCCAGCAGGCCAATCAGGTTGCGGATTCACTTCCACCTGGAGTTGGATTGGGTAGCTCCCGCTGATTCTGAATCCTATTGTTCTAGGATTCAGCTCAGTACATAACAGGCTCACAGCTCCAACATAAGAGCAGCCTGCTGGATCAGGTCAATGGCCCATATAGTCCAGCATCCTGTCCTCACAGTAGCTGAACAGTTGCCCATGGGAAACCTGCACACAGGATTAGAGCACAATAGCACTCTCCCCTCCCATGGTTTCCAGCAACTGATATCCATAAGCACTGCTTCCTGTGGTGGAGGCAGACCATAGTTCTGGCCCATACAGCTGTCCTGCTCAGCACCTTCCTGAACCACTTAGCCTACTCACCATCCTGCTGCCATGCAACTGTGGTGCAAGGGTATATCATCTGTGCAGAGCAGCAGATGTCCACGCGTCACATGTGAGATGGCCACTGCTGAGAGCTGGTGGGGAAGGTGACCTCAACTTCACAGCGCTGTTGAGGGTAAGGATGCCAGTCAACCCAGACTAGCAACAAGTGAATGGGAAGGAACCAGCTCAGGAGGATGGGAACGGCTGGTGGGTTCAGGGAGAATAGCTGGATTAGGGGGTGACACTGCCCCTTCCTCTGAATCTGCTGCCTAAGCAAACTGCCTCACTCTGGCCTTGGCAATAAGCCCAAGACTAATAGCAGTAAGTATGTCTTCACACAGCGTGCAATTAACTTAGTGGGGATGGATCCTAGAATAAGTTAAGGAAGCTCAGAGGAGGAGAAATATCCAGCTCTTCATTCCCCTGGCACCTCTATATAAAAGCCACTCTGGGTGGTTGGAGGCCCTCTTGGACAAAGTGTCATGGGTGCTGCTGTGGAGCTGTGAAATTCAGCTGTGAAATTCAGGCTCCTAAGCTAAGGAAGTACACAGAAAGAAGGTTTCCCATCCCCCTCCTTCCTCCAGCAAGCTCTTGAGTCCTGTCAAAGCTCAGGATGGCCCACAGACTCTCTGTGGAGTCTGTGCGGTAGGGCTTGCAGGTCACTATAGAGGAGAATGAAAAGCTTTCCTTCTTTAAGCTTCCTTACCTGAGCTTAGGGTCAAAGCCATGGAATGGCTTTAAATAAATGATTAGACCAGGGGTGGGCAACCTGTGGGGCTCCAGCCCTAGCCAGAATGGCACAAGGAGCTGTAGCCCAGCAATATCTGAAAGGTCACATGCTCTCCATCCCTGGATTTGACTGACATTTGAAAGATAAGCCTGTCAAGGATGTTCAATCTATAACAGACAAATGGAACATCTATGTACAGGGAGAGCATACCTGTAAATATCCGATAGTGGTGACAAGAAACAGGGGTGGACCACAGTGTTCATGTTCAGCTTGCACGTTTCAAGAAGCATTTGGTTGGTCCATGTTAAACTGGAAACAGAATATTGGTGTACCTTGAAAATGATCCAAAAGTTAATTATGTTCTCATGAGCACATATTTTTTCCACAAACAAAATGTTTCTTCATTCTGGCTCAAATCATGAACGAGAATTTTGCCCATTTCTAAAAGAGCATGAAATCTGGCCAGATGCCCCCTTTTGAGATTCTTTGACTTGCAATAAGGTATCATTTAGCTTCTTCCTCCAGCACAGCCAGATTTAAATGTGCCTCCTGAACTATTGCCAGATGAAAATGAACTCCATGGTGTATTTAATAGACTTTTCCAACTGATTGCCTAGCATTATATCAAAAGCCAAAATGTTTTGGTAGGGGACAAACTACATAGTTGAGTAAGCAGTGCTATCAATAATAAATTATTTGGTCAAGAACATGCATGTAAATGTTCTGAAGTAATAGATAAAGACACTTTCTATGCAGCAGAAGGAATTATGTAGGCTGACATGGAGAACTTCTATCCTTCTGTTGAGTATAGCATTTCCTGAAACTGAAAGGAAACAGGTTTTTTTCATCACACTAGACATCTATTACATATTTTGTAAAGTGGTTTGTCTGTCTGTCTACTATGGGTTAGGATACCTCTTGAGAGAATGCTGGTAAACATCACATGAGGGTTTCAAGGTAGAGGAGGTAGTGTTTTGTCTATGTTTGGATGCCGGATGCCATTTTTGAATAAAGATCATTGACTGAAGTGTTCCAAGCTGCCCTAATTCAGACACCACTGGAGATATAGCCACCCAATTTGGTGTGATGGTTCCTGAGACTGAAGAGTAGGCTTTGGCTTACAGTAGCATATAGAAAGAATTATGACTAGATAATGAATGGGAAGGTATTTGAACAGTCCAAAGACCCATCTAAATGTTAAGTTTGCTTTATTGTTAAAATGCTATCAAAGTTCCCTATCTATTTCAAGTGTTTGCCAACCATCAAAAGTCACTCAAAGGCTAACAGAAAAGACCCCCTTTTAAATTCATTTTCACTCATCTTTTCTGCTTCTTATGCCTCTTGTTCATTGTCTTCTTTACTTGAGTTAAGTCCCTTTAGCAGGGGTGTCAAACTCAAATTCATCGGGGGCCGCATCAGCAGTTTGGTCACCCTCAAAGGGCCGGTTGTGTCTGTAGGACTATGTGTCCACGCTTTATTATCATAATTTATTGTCACTGCATTCAATTACTACTGTTTTTTGTAATAATGTAAGCTCATTCCCGCCCCCACGCGGATCACATTCCTGCGTTGTGGTGCGTGTGTGGGAGGGGATGTAAACGAGGGGAATTTGAACAAAAGGTGGGGATCAACGGCTTCCGGGGGGGGGGGGCTCAACTAAACCTTCGGCAGGAAGGAGAAAGCCACTGCTGGGATTAAAAACCTGCAGATGGAAAGAGAGCTTCCCTCTCCTGCCCTGTGCATACCCAAACCCCGCTAGGCAGGATGCCACACGCTGCAACCCACCCCATGCTTTGGAGAGGGGCAGGAACATGTGGCGCAGCGCCAACTCCCTGCTTTGCTTTTGCATCCTCCCTCCTCAGCGCCAGAGTCCCTTCCCCTCGCGCTGAGGGAGGGCAGCGGATCTCCCGAGGAGGAAGGCGGCGGCAGCCCCAGCGGACATGCATCTTCGCCTCAGAGCTACTCTTTCCCCCACCCGCGCTGTTGTCGTCTTCGCCGCCGCCTCTCCCTACCGGGACTGCAGGCAGAGGGACTGCAGGCTTGAAAACCTCCCCCCCCCAAAAATAAATTCCCCTCCCACCTACTCAAACCGTGAGGCGACTCCATCTGGAGCCCTACATCACGAGGGGCTGAGAGAAGGCGGCGGCAGAGCGGGAAGAGCAGGAACCCGTGCCGTCGTCGCCGCCTCCCTCCCGGCCGCCCCCCGGGGAGCAGCTCCGCCGGAACTGAGAAGCCAAAGGGCGGCTCCGGGGTGGGGGGCAGAGCAAAAGCCAGGCACCCTCCCGAGTGTCTATGAGGAGAAAACGGGGGAAGAGGGAAGAGAAACCCGGCTCCATCAAGAGCGCGGCTGTTGCGCTTCGCCTACTTCCCCCTCAGGCTCACTCCGCGTCCCTTTTGCCCGCTCGCTCGCCCACCTCCCGGATGCAGCCGAGGAGAGGAAGGGAAGCGGCGGGCGGCGGCTCCCCAGTGCCGCCTCACTCACTCTCGGAGACAACAGCGAAGCCCGCCAAAAAAAATTCCAGCGCTGCTCCGTCCCGGCACCAACTTTGCCGGCGGCGCCTGTAGGGCTTTCCTACCCCCTCGGCGGGTTTCCTCCTCCTCCTCCTGCATCTCACTTCCCCGTCTGGCCGCTATGCCACCGCCTCCCTCAGCCTCATTCGAAATTGAAATTCCCTGGCCAAGGCCGTCAGCGCGGCTCCAGCGCCCCGGCCTCCGCCTGCAGCCCCGCCCCCAGTTTTTACCCTCGGCCAATCGCAGGCTCCAGAACTACTGTCAGCGGTTACTGTCGGCGGCGGCTACACGGGCCACATGACGAGGTCTGGCGGGCCGGATTAGGCCCCCGGGCCTTGTGTTTGACACCCGTGCTTTAGGGTATTGTTCTATTGCTTTCAGTCTTTCCCATAGTCACAAAGTTCTTCTTCCTACCTGCTTTCTGAACTCTCTTACTTTGTTCCACCCACCCACATTAGCATTGGTGTAACTTGTGCCAGCAAACTGCACATAAAGTATCAATGTAAGTGTGTGTGGTGGGGGGAGAACAACAGATTTTAAAACAGAAAATTACTCTTAAAGCATACTATATTTAAGATGAACTGACAGTGTATGAGGTCATTTCAGGAAGTCAGGCAGACCAGAAAGAATGGAAGATATTTCTACCTGACTCTAAGGAGCATAACAGCTCTGGCTGAATCACTCAAAGGCCCTACCTAGTGCAGCATACTGTTTCTCAGAGTGGCCAAACACATGTCTGTCACAGTCCAGTCGGCGGGAGGTAGCAGTCCCAACGGAGGACGTCAGGACCGGGGGCAAGATGGCGGTGTGGAAGCAGAAGCAGGAACGAGAGTCCAGATAGTTTGGGGGCTGAGGGTCAAGCAACAGGGAGTCACTAAGTCGAGGAACTGAAGGTTGGGAAGTAGGGCATCATGAAGGCGAGGGTCCAAGGGTCGAGGAGCAAGAGGCCAGCCGCAACAAGGCAGGGATTGCGTTGCTGTGGCAAAGAGCTGAAGGGAAATACTGAGCTTATATCCCTTCTCAGCTCTTGCCACCAGTTGCAGTGAGTTACCAAGTGGCCTCACCTGAGTGGCCGTGCCTTCTCCAGAACAAGCTGAGGAGGGCCCCAGTCCTGCAAAGCCCGACAGGTCACAGGGCCTGACTCCTGCCCATACTCCTGGCAATGTCTGTGGGAAGCACCATGTCCATGACTTGAACCTATTGTGGAAGTTGGAGTCACAGGTGATCTGGAGCAGCAACATTTATTGATGAACAAGGGAGTTGACATTAAGGAATTAAATAGATAGCTGCTGACCTAACAAGAATAATCTTCTTCTTGGGTTGCAAAGGCAAAAGGAGAGATCTTTTTTTCACCACCTATTGGTTGCAATATGATACTCCTGAATTAAAATAGTGCTGGAGAAAAGCAAATACTCCTTCTCCCAAGTTAATGTATGTGTTCATTTAAACAACACGAAAGCACTGTTTGTCTAGCAATCTAGCCTGCACTTGTTTGCTTTCTTTCCAGACATGTCTGGCATTTCTCTCATAAACATAGCTGCCAAGTTTTCCCTTTTCTCGCGAGGAAGCCTATTCAGCATAATGGAATTTCCCTTAAAAAGGGGGATAACTTGGCACATAGCTGCCAAGTTTTCCCTTTTCTCGCGAGGAAGCCTATTCAGCATAAGGGTAAATCCCTTAAAAAAAGGGATAACTTGGCAGCTATGACTTGGCAGCTATGCTCATAAAAGCTATTTTCTCATCCTTTAAATAGTTTCTGCATGAATAAAGCCTCTGAACTCCAGAAACTGTAAGTGATCACTTCTATTTAATCCACCCAGTCTGCAAGGTCTTCTAACAAATAGTTCATAATAAGACAATTTCAGGTGGCATCAGGGGGCCTAGGTAAAAAGTCTTCGTACTATTGCATGATCCCCCAGTACCTATGGGGTTCTCCAGGGGTCTCATACCTTTTCCTGAGAGAAGATGTCCCATGATTTGCGTTAAGCATGATCATGACACTCACAAGAAGGTCATGAGGGCAATAACCCTCTTCAACTGTTGTCCCCCAGCAACTGATATTCAAATGAATGGTTCCTCTTATCCTGGTGGCGGTCAATTGAGAACATGACTAGTAGCCATTGATATCTCAGTCCTTCATGAATTTGTCTTATTCCCCTTTTAAGCTGTCTACAGTATATTGGGACCCCATGGAAGCTTCCAAGCTAATCTTGCTCCATGATCTTAGTAACTAAGGCAGGGATTGGGAACTGGCAGTCCTCCGGATAGTACTGGAATATCCAATTCCCACCACCCTGATCATTCGCCCTGCTGGCTCTGGCTGATAGGATTAAGAGCCCAGCAACATATGGAAGGCCAAGGGTTCCCCATCCTTGCTGTTGCAATTCTGAATTATAGGTATTTTTGCCTTGTCACCACCAACAGTGTTGACTGAAGCTAGGTTTGATGAGAAAAGAGGGATTTCATATAATCAATAATGAGATCACATCATTATCTTAATTTAAGGCTTATTTCAGTCTAATCAAAGGGAGATTTCTAATCAAGCTGCCTCAATTGATAATGGTTTCAGATACGGCCTCACCTCTTCTCATCTATAGCCTACGTTTCATGTCTCTCCAGGGGATTGCTTCTATTAACCTAGTGATTAATGCAGCTTGGCTTGCCTTCTGTTCCCTTGATCATATTGTTACAGCACAAGCAAAGCGTCTTAAAGACTGTTCCATGCTGGGACAGCCTTATTAACTAGGTTGATGAGAGGAGAACTTTTTTTAAGGGGCAGGAGAGAACAGTGGGGTGGGTGCTTAGATCCTTGAGTAGGTTTTGAGGTGTGCAGTGGTACCCTAAGCATGTTTGCTCAGAAGGAAGGCCCACTAGATTCAATAAAGGTGCATAAGATTGCAGCCTAAATGGCTTTGAGTATGTAAATGGTTCTGATTTACTTCATTTGCGGAAACTTATACATCCGGTAGGTTTCTAAATAATCATTTCGGGGACAATATTACAATACAAATATATTTCACAGCTGTTGATGGCATCAGTCATATATAGCAATAATGATCCCAGTTCTCTGACTGTCAGTATGCATATATAATATACATACCACCCACATACACAAGAGAGAGGTAATAAAAGGCTTGAGGGAACCAAGCCTTTTTATTACAAGTACAAAAAAACCAGACCTTTATAAAATAACCTAAGAGGGAAATTTCCAAATCATTCCAATGAGGAATGAGCATGCTCAGTGGCCATGGAAGGGGAATAGTATGGAATCTCCTGAACAGGAATACAGTACTCTACGTTGCAAGTTCTTACTTATGATCAATCAAGAGGAATATCTGCCTCTACCTACTGTTGGTCTCGACTTCTGCCTCACCAGTCCAGTTGGCTATGGATAAGTCTCTCTCTCTCTCTCTCTCTCTCTCTCTCTCTCTCTCTCTCTCTCTCTCTCTCTCTCTCTCTTGTTCAAATATATAAAAGGATGTCATATAGAGGAGGGAGAAAGGTTGCTTTCTGCTGCTCCAGAGAAGCGGACACGGAGCAATGGATTCAAACTACAAGAAAGAAGATTCCACCTAAACATTAGGAAGAACTTCCTGACAGCAAGAGCTGTTCGGCAGTGGAATTTGCTACCAAGGAGTGTGGTGGAGTCTCCTTCTTTGGAGGTCTTTAAGCAGAGGCTTGACAGCCATCTGTCAGGAATGCTTTGATGGTGTTTCCTGCTTGGCAGGGGGTTGGACTGGATGGCCCTTGTGGTCTCTTCCAACTCTATGATTCTATGATTCTCTCTCTTGTTCCTGTCATAGAAGCATAGCTGCCAAGTCTTTCCTTTTCTCGCGAGGAAGCCTATTCAGCATAAGGGAAAATCCCTTTAAAAAAGGGATAACTTGGCAGCTATGCATAGAAGAGAACCTCAATAGATGATCTTCTGATAACTGATCATCAATGCACTTCAACAGTAATACAACGGCCCTGAAATCAATAGCACACAAGGCTAGTCTTTGGAAGGGGGGAGGCAGAGATGTCTGCAATGTCATCATTTGCAATCTGGAAATATGGGTTAACTCAGTGTTTCCCAAGCTTGTGCCTCCAGCTGTTTTGGGACTACAATTCCCATCATTCCTGACCACTGGTCTTGCTAGCTATGGATGATGGGAGTTGTAGTCCAAAAACAGCTGGAGGCACAAGGTTGGGAAACACTGGGTTAACTCACTTGGGCTCTGGCAATGCTCCAGGTTAATATTTCTTAGAAAATTAAAGTTTTGTTTTGTTTAAACAAAAATCAATATTGATTTTGTTTTGCCCTGCTTTAATCCTGGATTCAGTTCTGCTCATTTTGCTATATATGCTCAAAGGCCTTGAGTTAAGCAGGGAACGCTGTAGATTTGAATGCCAAGAAAAGAGGAGGGGGGTGAAATCCATTTCAATCCTCAAATGACAAAACCATTGGTGCAGAAGGCAACTAAACCTTAGCAGCTGCTTTTTGGAACCATGTTCATAGAGTGGATCCAAACAACAAGCTTCAGTACACAATTTACTGCTCTGAGGAATTGCAAAGAGAACAGAGAAGTGCATTCGGTTAAATTTGAGGTCTGTTCCTATGCCATATTCATCTTACAGTGCTTGTGGAATTAAACGTGACTCCTGCACAAGGTGGGCAACTTTACCACTATTTTGATGGAGAGACTCCATCAGGCAAGGCCTCTTTCCACCTGCTTTGCCCCACCCTCCAGTCTCTGCTTCTCATTTTGTATTGCATTATGTTGTGCACTGTGGTTTGCTGCTGTTTTATTGACTGGAGTTTAGAAATTACTCATTGTAACTGTTAATAGTGGATTTCTGATTAATTTTGAAATGCTGATATTTAATGTTATTCCATACTATTTTAATGAACGTTGTATGTTATTTATTTGCATATTGCACATTGTATTATGCATATTGTCTTATTTATATGATGTTAGCCGCTCTGAGCCCGGCTTTGGCAGGGGAGTGCAGGATACAAATTTATTATTATTATTATTATTATTATTATTATTATTATTATTATTATTATTTGCCCCATAACATCTTCCCATTTGCCACTCTTGTACCAAATGGCAATAAGCAAGGCTTCAATAGGAAGTGGGGGGGCAACATCTCCCCATTTTGCTTTAGGTAGCAAAACATGATAGGCTATCCCTGGGGCATAGAGTTATTCTCAACTACTGTAGTAAAAAATAAACTCTAAGAAGAAGGAAAACTCATATCACCAATAGTCACTGTGAAAAAAATGTTCAATGTTTAATTTAAAATTAGGCTGGAAACAGTAAATATTATGTATATTTGCATGTTTTTCTTTTCTTTTTGTAATGGTTCCTCTTGTCATTTCTTGAAAGTGGCGTGGTGGAATCATATACTGTCAGCCCTTGGTTGAATTGATCTAGTACGAAATGGTACTCTTCAAGAATACTAACAAAAAAATCTATAATACTATGAGCAAAGTATCCTGTTAACTGCCCTGCATTGTTTATTTATAGGAATGTAGTTGGATTAATTAAACCATCCGTCTTTCAGACCGTTGGTGCAATGAATGGAAATCACTCTCAAGATCCTGATTGAATTACCTGCAAAACAATAGACACTACATTTGAAGTACCTAGTTCAACAGGTTTATGATGATTGACTATATCTGCATCACAGAGATAGCACACCTTCCCTGACTCAAAAAAAGGTGATTGCCCATCACCCTGAAGCATGTTTATTGAGAGGAAATAGAGCATGCAACTAATCCTCTAGAGACAAATTCCTCTTGAGTCTTCATATTTTATTTAAGATTTATGCCATGCTCTGTTTCACCCATCCAGGAAGTTAGTCATTTCAATTCAGGAGATTTGTGTCCAACACTTTCCCCCCTATTACATTTAAAACTTGTTTAATTTGAAATATTTGTGCAGCCCATGTTCCTTTTGCTGTTTTTCTTTAAAGTTCCATACAGCAGGTTAAATGCCAGCTTTGGTAAGGATGGGGAATATATTTGATTCAGTTCACACTGAAAGGCAAATCTACCTAATTTGGACTTTCTGAAACACTATGCAAACAACAACACAGCCATTCTTCAAAATTCACGGTTCTCTGAATTTTGCAGTACCGTTTTTCAGGGACGTAATGTGTACAAAAATGAACATATTCAGGTATAGGGTGCCTAAAAATGCAGATATTAGAGAAACCACCACACACAAATACATGCAATTAAGAATTCATATTAATAGTTTTGGTATAAATAAACACAATGGAAATTACCCTTAATTAAATAACAAAACAACATTAAAATATTTTATTGGATTGTGTCATATATGCAGCCACCTGCCTATAGCATAAAATGACAGGACCAGATTGCTATTTGGAGACAATAAAAAATGACAAATGAAGATCTTGTCCTTATAAAACTTTATCCTTTAAATGGTTCTAATTTCAGAAAAGTGGAGCAGTTTAACTGCAATAGTGACTGCAGTTGTTGTTGGTTGTTGTTGTTGTTGTTGGTTTTTTTCTGACTTAATTTTAGCTGCAAAATAAAAACAAGGTTTTCCCACAAAATATTCCACATTTACTACTTTTTACGTTCTGTCATTTTAGTGTCCCATATTAGTATAGACCAGGGGTGTCAAACTCAAATTCATCGGGGGCCGCATCAGCAGTTTGGTCACCCTCAAAGGGCTGGTTGTATCTGTAGGACTATGTGTCCACTCTTTATTATCATAAATTATTGTCACTGCATTCAATTATTACTGTTTTTTTGAAATAATGTCAGTAATAACTAGCAGAAACATAGTCAGAATAATGGCAAGTAGATATTCAAGTGTACAATTATTGTACAATTTATTGAAAAATGATTTTTGGTAACTGCACTGGGTGGTGGAGGCTCGCTAGGGTTTCATGCAGGAGCTTTGCAGAGCTACTGGTACCTGGAGATGCTGGGGTCCTTCTACATGCAGCTCCACACGGCGCTGCTGGGTGCTTTGTCTGTGCTTCAGCAGCAGCAGCAGCCGTTTCCAGGCGCCGAGCCGTGGCAGGAGGAGGACGATTCAAAGTGCTACAAAGCACTGCTGTGTCCCAGAGGCTCGGGACTCTCCGTGCGGCGCTGCTGGGCGCTGACCCGGCAAGCTGCCTCCTCCTTCTCCTGCTGTGGCTCGGGGCGCTCCACGCAGCGCCTTTCTAACACCCCCAGGCCCCAGCTGTTTGTCGGCGCTTTGTCGGCGCGGCGCTTCAGCAGCAAGGTCCCGCTGCTGGGTCCTGCTGGCTGGGGCGCTCGGCGGGCCACATGACGAGGTCTGGCGGGCCGGATTTGGCCCCCGGGCCTTGTGTTTGACACCCGTGGTATAGACTAATATGGGACACTAAAATGACAGAGGTAAAAAGTAGTCAATGTGGAATATTTTGCAAATATTGCTGCTTTGGATGCACAGTTCCAGGAACAAAGCAAAACAACATTTTAAAAAACACACAACAAAGCTTGCTACAGCATTCCAACCTTACTTTCTACCTTCATCTATTTCCCCTCATAGTACCGGTATTGCCGGTACACAAAATGGCTGGCCTTCTTGAGATGGACTGAGGAAACAAGGCAAGGTCAGTACATTAGCACTACCTTCTTAGGTTCAACACATTTTGTCGCCTGAGGCAGAATAGAAACAGAGCATCTACTAGAACCCCGGAAACTCAATGAACCCAGTTGTTGGGAGATTCAGGGTATACAAAAGGAATTATTTCTTCATACAGCACATAGTTAAACAATGGCATCCCCCCCCCCACAAGATAAAATAGAAAAATCCTTCCAGTAGTACCTTAGAGACCAGCTAAGTTTGTCATTGGTATGAGCTGTCGTGTGTATGCACACTTCTTCAGAGAAAGCTCATACCAATGACAAATTTAGTTGGTCTCTAAGGTGCTACTGGAAGGAATTTTTCTATTTTATTTTTATTTTGTTTTGACAGCAGACCTACCTGTTACTAGACCCCCACAAGAAGTAGTGATGGCTGCCATCTTGAGTGGCTTTAAAAGAGGATTAGACTAATTCATGGAGGATAAGGCTATATGCACCTGAATGCCAGTTGCTGGAGATCATATGTGGTGAGAGGCCTGTTTCCCTCAGGTCCTGATTTTGAGCTTCCCATAGGCATCTGGCTGGCCACTGTGAGAACAGGATGCTGGACTAGATGATCTTGTGATCTGATTGAGTAGACTCTTCTTCAATTCTTATGCCCCTACACACACACACACACACACACACACACACACACACACACACACACCTTAGTCAAGGTGCATACCCAAGGCTGGTCAAGTTTTTTGACAATCAAGCCAGAAAATCCCCAAAGCTTTCATCAATACAACTAACAATTTGCTACCCTTTCATGATGTGCTGGTCCAAGGGTATTCTGAGAGGCGAGGTCCAGGGCTAGTCCAAAGTCTAAGGAATCAACGAGGGGTCAGTCCAATGAAGCTGAGGCAGGGTGCAGGGCAGGAAACTAGGCAAGGTCAGGTTCTGGAGCACAGGCAGGATCTGGCAAGCAGCAATGTTGCTCCTGCAACCTGGGGCGGGGTCTGACCGCCTTTTATCTCTGCCAAGGTAATGGCCGGTCCTGATCCCCCAATGCCTCACCACCCTGCCTCGCCTGAAGATGAGCACTCCTCCTGCGAGTACTCAGGTCTCTCCTCCTCACAGCCCTGATTCTCTGCAGCTTGGGAGATGCCAGAGGGTTGCTGGACCCAGGAGCCGCCTCAGCCTCTCCTGACCCAGCCGGTAGTGGAGCAGCTGTTGGCAATGAGGTATTCTCAGCACCTGGAGCCAGGACAGGCTCAGGTCCCTGACTCGGCCCAGCTGGTGCTTGTTGCAGGGGAACCTGAGCAGACTGAGGCTCTTCAGCATGCATCCCCAAACTTCGGCCCTCCAGATGTTTTAATAATAATAAAAATAATAATAATAATAATAATAATTTATTTATTTATACCCCACCCATCTGGCTGGGTTTCCCCAGCCACTCTGGGCGGCTTCCAACAGAAAAATAAAACACAATAGTCTATTAAACATTAAAAGCCTCCCTGAACAGGGCTGCCTTCAGATGTCTTCTAAAAGTCTGGTAGTTGTTTTCCTCTTTGACATCTGTTGGGAGGGCGTTCCACAGGGCAGGCGCCACCACCGAGAAGGCCCTCTGCCTAGTTCCCTGCAACTTGGCTTCTCGCAACGAGGGAACTGCCAGAAGGCCCTCGGTGCTGGACCTCAGTGTCCGGGCAGAATGATGGAGGTGGAGACGCTCCTTCAGGTATACTGGACTACAATTCCCATAATCCCTGACCACTGGTCCTGTTAGCTAGGGATCATGGGAGTTGTAGGCCAAAACAGCTGGAGGGTCGCAGTTTGGGGATGCCTGCTCTTCAGGAACAGGCCCCAGACTAGGTTCAGCCGATGTGCCAGGCAGAGCGTCCAGTACAGGCTGTGATTCCTCCGGCTCCGAGTCCGAACCCGAGTCCCAGGCCATCACACATGACACCCAAACTCAGCCACCTGAGGTGGGCACTTCACTCTGTCTAATGTAAGGTCCAGAGGCAGAATCAATAAGAGCCCCTAGGTCGAAGCAAGAAACATTAAGCAAAAACCTTTGGCCTGTCTCCTCGCTGCTTCTTATTGCTTCTGTATTTTTAACTACTTGCTGGAATCAATTACCTAAAGCGATAGCAATGTCTCCTCAATCAGCCACTGGAAATTCAGCTGTCAGGCATGATCTAGCTCTGGACTTCCTGCATTGAGGAGAGTTGGGGTGGATGACATAAGAACATAATGCACAAGAAGAGACAAGCATCCTGTTCTCACAGTCACCAACCAGATGCTTGTGGCAAATCATCCAGTAGAACCCAAGCCCAAGAGCCTTCTCCCCTCCTGTGGTTTCCAGCAACAGTTATTCAGAAGTATTGCTGCTTCTAACGGTGCTGCTGAGAGAGCATAGCCATCTGGGCTAGGAGCCATTCCATGAATTTATCCAATCCTCTTTTAAAGCCATCCAAGTTGGTGGCCATCCCTGCCTCCTGTGGGAGTGAGTTCCATAGTGAAACAATGCCCTGTGTGAATAAATGCTTTCTTTTATCTGACCTACAAAATACCCTCCATCTTCATGGTTCTCTAATTATGTGCAGTCATGCAAATGAATGGGTGCAGATCTCAAATTCGCCCCATGCATTTAATTGTATATTGCTTTCAGCCATTCCAAGCGTCCAAGGTTCATGAATTTAAATAAGAAATAAACAGTAAACAAGATGGCCCCTGGTGGGCGTGCTGCAGTGGGCTGCGTGACTATTTGTCCGTACAAATAGCCAGCACTACTGATCAGATTGGCACTGACAGCTTTGCTGTGAGCTAATTGCGACTTTGTACATGCAGTAGCCCATTTTGCAGGCAGTTCTTGATGCAGCAAGGAATACGGCCTCTGGAATACATGCAGCTCTCTTCCTGGACCAAGAAATAACCGACTCCTGAAAGGTCAGAGTCACACTGAATATGATTCCACTGCCAAAAGGGCACCAAAGTTTCATTAAAGTTTCCACAAACTCTGGGCAAGGCATATGCAGTCGCATATTAGAATAGCAGTACAGAAATTAAGATCAAGCTCCCATTACAATTTATTTTATTCTGCTTTCATTTAACAGTAGCAGATGTGCAAATGTTTGTTTACTCAGTTCTTGATAGTAGGCATTTGCTAGGGGAAGCATGAAATTAATTTCTGCCCTAGTATTAAAAAATCATTTCCTTGATTTAAATGTGTCTTTGATAAAAGGAAGAGTCTCATAAAATGCTTAAGCTGATGAAGCACTGCAAAAAAAGAAACAATATTTGCTGTTTTAGGATTGCTATTTCTATTTGCTTACATTGCAGAGGCCGGGTTTTTTTCTGAGAGAGAGAGAGCAAATAATTATTTTGTACAATTGCCCATGCAAACACTTCCTGTGTGAATGTGTTGAGAGCAGTATGGAGAAAGTTGTTTGTTAAACTGCAAGGGAAAATTATATTAACTGGTAGGGGAGAAAACACACACACACAAACTACAACTCTTTTTGGCATCTGTCATTTACTAAAAAAAGATCACAGGAAGACAATTTGCACCAAGCCAGACTATTGGTCCATTTTCCTCAGTATCATCTACACTGACTGGCAGCAGCTTTCCAGTGTTTCAAATAGCAAACCCTCCCAGCTCTACTTGTAGACACTAGTTATTGACCTTCTGCACGTAAAGGAGATGCTCTACCACTGCCTTATGGCCCTTCCCATTCTTTGGCCTCCAACAAGACATGGGGGGGGGGGCAGTAGTCTAACTTCATATAAATTAGTTTACTATGTTCCTATGAAAGAAGCAAGCCAGCAGTAAATCACACTGCACAAGTTAACTCTTTATTAGCACAGCAACTCATCTCTGGCAGTTGCTGAGACTGAAGGTTCCCACCTTCCCACAGCTGCCTAAGTCCCTTCCAGGGTTTCCCCCAAGCAATCTGAGACTGTGCCTGTGTGAAGCTAACCTCCTCATGTCTCTCCTGGTTCTGGGAGACTAAGGGGGAGGAGAGCTTGTCGCAGCAGGAAGGAGAGATACCTGTGTCAAGGAGGGGGTCGCTTTCCCGAGTCCTCCCTCCCAGACGGGTTACCAGGCTTCTTCTCTGGCACCAGCTACAGAACATCAAACAACAAGTCTAAAACATGGCATGTTGTCTCCCTTCCCTGGCAGGTTAACTCGGAGATTTATGGGGTCTGGGGAATGCTGGCAAGCAGCCAGCCCCATAACAGGCTCCCACATTGGGGACTAATTGTTACAACCTGCCTGAGGGTCCCCACCAAGCGATACTTGCTCACTGGATCACTACTTCATGACAACCCGTACCTTTTCACCAGCCAGACTCATCTCTGCCTTTTCAGCTTCCACCACCTCTGCTTCCCAGTCTTTTCCCTCTGACCACTCATCATTGTCCCACCAACAATCCCCTGACTCTGAGCCTTCTTCCCTTGTGGGTTTCCCAGCTGGTTCCTCACACCATTCCTCTGCACCCTGCCAATCCGTGGGATCCTATCGGCGTTTGAATGCAAAAGATCAATTGACTATGCTATCCATTTGATTATTTAAAAATGGTTCTGACAGAAATTAACAATATCCCCAAATGCACTTTTTTCCAGGTATGTGAAAGCATCATTAATCTAGAATGCAATGCCACATATTCTCTAATAACCGAGGAAGTTGGAACATCCATGCTTTGTTGCTTCTCCAAACAGCCATTTTTAGTCTCCAGAAGCCAAAATTTTGCTTCCCTTAGCAACATTGAATATACTCAGTGCCCAACAGTGGCAACTTTTCATACTGAGGACAGCAACTCCTATTACTGACAACAGCAGGTTGTCAATCCCTGCTAAATGTATGCAGTGTAATTACTAGCAGTGCCTCCCCGCCCCCTAAATCCCACTCCCAGGAGCTGGCAGATGGTTCCCAAAACCAAATTCTTTTCTCAGCTTTTTCATCCTCACTGATGGTTTCCCAGGAGATTGTTGTTTCCCAAAAGCCACACTGCCTCATTGCGCTGTAGTGCATCAAATAGCCTTTCAAGGTTGATCCCTGGCCTATGGGTTGTGAGTATGTGAGCTCCACTCCTTGGCCACATTCACACTACAGTGGTACCTTGGGTTGCGGACCCAATCTGTTCCGGAGTGCCGTTCGCACCCTGAAAAGTCCGCAACCCGAGAGGAGCTTTCGCACATGCGTGAAAGTGCGATAGAGCGCTTCTGCGCATGCGCAAAGCACAGAGAATGCTTCTGTGCATGCGTGCATGGTGGAACCCAGAACTAAACACTTCTGGGTCTGCCGCGTTTGCAACACAAAAGAACACAACCCGCAACGGACGCAACACGAGGTATGACTGTATACATTTAAAGCAGGGGCCAGCAAACTTTTTCAGCAGGGGGCCAGACTGTCCCTCTGTCCTTGTGAAGGGCTGGACTATATTTTTTTGGGGGGGGGGGGAATGAACGAATTCCTATGCCCCACAAATAATCCAGAGATGCATTTTAAATAAAAGGACACATTCTACTCATTTAATTAAAAAATTCCTTCAGTAGCACCTTAAAGACCAACTAAGTTTTTATTTTGGTATGAGCTTTCGTGTGCATGGACACTTCTTTTGTTTCTTCTGAAACAGAAGTAACCAGACCCTTATGTATATTCAGAGGGTGGGGTGTGTGATGGGAATGGGTGATGGGCTGATAGGAGTGGTAAACCTGTTGATGACTGTTAACGACTGTTAATGACTGCAATTGGTCTTGCGGGAAAAAGCAAGGGCTGAGGTGCTAAAGAAAGCTTGATAATGTATCATGAGATAAGAATCCTATGTCTCTGTTCATACCAGGTGTCTCCATGGTTTTAAGCTTGGTAATGAGTTGCAATTCAGCAACTTCTCTTTCCAGTTTGTTTTCTGTAATAAAACAGCTGCTTTGAGATATTGTATAGAATGTCCTGGGAGATTGAAGTGTTCTCCTACTGGTTTCTCTGTCTTGTGATTCCTGGTGTCAGATTTATGTCCATTTATGTCATACCAAAATAAAAACTTAGTTGGTCTTTCAGGTGCTACTGAAGGAATTTTTTAAATTTTGTTTTGATGCATACCAACATGGCTACCTACCTGTAACTAGAACATTCTACTCATGTAAAAACACGCTGATTCCATCCGCGGGCCAGATTTAGATGGCGATTGGGCCGAATCCGGCCCCTGGGCCTTAGTTTGCCTACCCATGGTTTAAAGTCCTCTAATACCATGTTAAACATCCCCCAAGGAATTCTGGGAGGTGTAGTTTGTTAAGGATGCCAAGAGCTGTTAGGAGACCCCTATTCTATTCCCATAGCTGCAATTTTCGGAGTGGTTTAACAATCGATCCCTCTTCACATCTAACAACATAAGGCATATGTGGGTCTGCTGGTCAGCTGACCAAGTCACCTGATACTCCAAAAGTCTCATGAAGCTCACCTAAAATAGTGTGTAGTGTGCAAAGATTTCAAGTTCTCCTGAGCTCTTCCTCAGGGCTAAATGTTATGCAAAACAACTAGGATCCGACACGTATGTTTGTGCATTATCGCTTCCATTACAGCTTCATTTCACCTTCATATAAAATTTATAGCCAATTTATTTGCTTAATTTCTGAAGGGAAAGTGGAATTAAATCATCAATCAAAGGAATGTTCAATCAGAGTCAGGCTCCATAAATGTGCTTCCCTGCAAATCTATAGATTATAACTAATCTGCTGTATAAATTAATGAAAATGATGTATGTGATTAGTTGTCAACTGGAAACGATATCTGGTGAATGGGAACATTGTAAAATGGGCTCATTTTAAATAACAGATGATCTTTCTGTTTGCAAATCCTTTCATCTTAATGCTTCATGATTCCCTGAAACTCCTGTGGAGAAGAGAATTTAAAATAAGAGATGGAGTCTGCACCCCTTCTGCACACAAAAATATAACATCTTTATTTTATTTGTCTACTGGGGAAAAAAGCCATTTAAAGTCCCCAAGCCTCTTCTGAAAGTAAGTGTTCCATGTTGTATTCTGACATTGGGTGTACATGGTCCAGTTTCATTTGCAGAAATTAGTATACTAGACTTGTTTCATGGAGCTGTCAGTGTTTGACTTAAGCATTTAGTGTTTTATGCTAGGCTGCAGTACAGATTGCATTCACTTAGATCTTTGACTGCACTGCTTAGTTAGGGCAGGGATGGGCCGAATAAAAAACTGGCCACCTGCTCCATGGGCCACATTTAAAAGGTGGGTCACCCCGACCCTCTGTCCATAACCACATGATTTGTGACATCAGGTGGATCAGAGCCTGTGAAAAGTGGTAGAGCTTGAATTCAGTAATGAATTTAAACATTACATGAGACATTCAGGAGTCAACCTGATCACCTGCCCTGGTCAGAGTAGACCTGGAATACTGCGCCCCATTCTGGGCGCCACAGTTTTAGAAGGGTATTGACAAACTGGAATGTGTGCAAAGAAGGGCAACCAAGATGATCAAAAGGTCTGGAAATCAAGACTTATGAGGAACGGTTGAAGGAGCTGGGCATGTTTAGCCTGGAAAAGAGGAAAATAAGAGGAGACTATATGATAGCCATCTTCAAATATATAAAAGGCTGTCACAGGGAAGATGGGGCAAGCTTGTTTTCTCCTGCTCCTGAGGTTAGAACCCAAACCAATGGCTTAAAGTTACAAGAAATGTAAACAGGAAGAACTTTCTGACAGTAAGAGCTGTTCGACATTATTGAATGTAGCTTGCAAAAATATGAATTCAAAAACCACACTTTCAGAGAAATGTGCACAAAATGTGTATTAATATTGTTTTTCGGGCTGTTTTTCTTTTTTTTAAAAAAATCATGCATTGATGACCTGAAGATTAAAAATAGCAATAAACTAAAATTGGCCAATTCACCTATCACTGACATCCCATAAAGCCACTCAACTATTTGTGCATTAGAAAAGCCTCCTGAATTATGGGATTCCATAGCAACGGCACGTCTACTTTGCACAGACCCACCAAGTACAAAGCATCCTTGAAAGAAAGACTCATTCAAGAGTGTACTTAAATATCAAGAACTTTTAAAGGTGGTGTCTGAGCTTCACATATTACTTTGACCTGGAGGAGCTGACATTCATTTTGTTCTCTGGATTCTACCAAGTCAGCATATTTTGCAGTTTGCTTCAAGGCATGTGCAAGTAACCTCAGCACTCTTGAAATCAATTAACCAAAGCACAGGGAGTTGTTAGATGAGCAGAAGCAAAACACTGTGATTTCAGGTAAACTGAGGTAACAAGCGAGGAAACACACTTGAGTTGAATTTCCAAGAGGCATGAATCTAGCGGCTTAGTTGCAGTAGTTCTTTCCATTTCTGTTTGCCTTATGATACTTCCCCCCATTTTGTGACAATTTGGCTTGGCTTTTAATAAAGGTGTTATGTACTGAGCTGAATCATAGAACAATAGGATCCAGAATCAGCAGTCTGATTGGTCCGCAGGAGTCACCCAATCCAACTCCAGGGGGAAGTGAATCCGCAACCTGATTGGCCTGCAGGAGCAGCCAATCAGGCGGTTGGCAGAAGTGAACCCGCAACCTGATTGGCCTGCAGGAGCAGCCAATCAGGCGGCTGGCAGAAGTCAATCCACAAACTGATTGGCCTGCAGGAGCAGCCAATCAGGCAGCTGGCAGAAGTCAATCCACAAACTGATTGGCCCACAGGTGTAGCCCTGAAGTAGCCAATCACACAAAACCCATTGTGTAAATAATGTATATAAGCAGATGGTTTGGGGAAAAGGGCATTCTTCTCTTCTCCTTGATGACTATGAGCTGAATAAAGAGCATGAAATTCACTCTCGACTCTGAGTATATTTCAAAAGGTGTTGCCCAGCTATGGATGCTGGAGTTTTGCTCTTTCTTATGAACCAAAATCTTTGCTTGAACTCAGATACAGATGCAATACAGGCACTCCTATTCACAAGAAGCTGAAGTTGGGGCAAAGTACATCAGATTCAGTCTCTACTCTAGAGCAGGACTACTGCTTATGAGGTCATGTGGCTGGACGGAATGGGCTTAGGATCCAGCCTAAGTCCCCCTTTTCTGGCCCCCACTGCCACACCAACAGAAAACCCCTTTTTCAGGGCTTGACACATCCATTGCAGACTCAGCTTAGAAGGCTGCTTCCCAGCTGAGCCAGGACAGGCAAAATGTTCCAGCATATCTTTCAGCAGAGCCAAGAACAGCAAGTTACACTGGAGTAGCAGGAACCTTTCAGATCAGCTGGAGAATCTTAACCCAACCCATCTTGGCGGATCTTGCTGTGGGATCGCTCTCCCAGGAAACACGACTTAGGGCAATTCTTATGCATGCACACTTAAATCACTGGGCTGGCTTTTTGTTTGTTTGTTTAGCTCTTCATTTGTTTAATTCCTATAATGCTATTAAGAGACACATCACCCCCAACAGATCCCAACATTCCTATAATTCCTGTATAATTCCTGCAGTCTTTCTTAGACCGGGTAGCCAATGTGGAACTACAACCCGCATCATCCATGACCCTTGGCTATGCTGGCTGATGGTGATGGGAATTGTAGTTCAGTAAAAGCATTGGTTCTTCCTGTACTAAAGCTTGATACCTAACATTTTTAACAGGTGTCAAAGATGGAATCTGGGATTATCTGCACACAGTGTCAGCTCTCTTATTACTGAGTTATGGCTTTTCCTTAAGGCAACTTCCCCAGATGACTGGCAACCTATGACAAATGGAAAGGAACAGCTAAGTGAAACCTGCTGTCGACCGCTAAGATTTATGCAACTTTTTTTTTTTAACCATAGGGAAAACCACACAGCAACACCACCCATTAAAATTCCCCTTTAAAAAAATGTTTTATTAATTAATTGCACAAATAAGCCAAGCAAATCTTACTTTATGGGATCATTTATTCATGCTTCGAGTGTGTTATGAGGTTAACTGCACAAGGGATGTTTTACGGGTTTATAAAATGCTTCTTGTTAGGTCTTCTTGCTTTTTTGATTTCACATTTATTTATTTGTAGCAGGCTTTGCACTAAAGGCACTTCTGTTGTTCCACTGGGGATTTTCTGCTGCAAGATTTATTTGCTTATATCCCTAGCTAACAGGACCAGTGTTCAGGGATGATGGGAATTGTAGTCCAAAGCATCTGGAGGGCTGAAGTTTGGAGATGCCTGCTCTAGGTAATAATATCCCTCTTAAAAAATGACACGAGCAGCACCTGCTTCAACAGGCCCACGGTCTATCTAGTCCAGCCCCCTGTTCCCACAGAGGGTCAGCAAGTTGCCGGTGAAGAACCTGCAAGCAGGTGCTGAGCACACTCCCTTCCAGGGATTTCCAGCAACTGGTCTTCAGAAGCATGACTGCTTCCGACCATGGAGGCAGAGCATAGTCTTCCTGGCTAGTAGTCACTGAGAGCTTTATCCCCCATGAATTTTAAACCAGTCCTCTTTTAAAACCACCCAAGGGGTTAGCTAGCTTCATGCAGGTGATAGTTCTGAGTTGCAATGGAGACTAGATCCCAAATGTGCCCCAATTATTTCCTGCTAACCCACTCTGCTACCCTTCAACCTCTGAAGAGCTGAGCCCTGCCCCCCCTTATATTTTGGGGGTAGAGTCAAGGGACCCCATGCCCCAAAAGCACAGAGCTGAAAAACAGAGCAGAGCACTATAAGTTATTTGATATGATACGGTGAATAATATATTTTATTTATGGAAGAGCACAGCCGGTTACATCTTGTGTGTTTGTTGACTGTGAGATACTCAGCTTGCCAAAACCAAAGAGAATATGAAGCAGAACTATAGGCAAAAAATGAGGCTATATCTGAATCTGTGCAAGATTTATTGGACTTAATGAGAGGTGTACAACTGTGTTCTCTTCCATCTCTTATTCATTTCAATAACGCTCATGCAGGGAAATTTACCAATGGATTCTGCCACTGCAAAATCCATCCCCAACTCACTGGTTACATTTTTCTGTTCTTTTGCTTTTATTTTTAGAGTGTATAACAAAAAAATAACCCCCCCCCAAAAGGTCTGTATAGTTAAAGCTATGGTTTTCCCCAGTAGTGATGTATGGAAGTGAGAGCTGGACCATAAAGAAGGCTGATCGCCGAAGAATTGATGCTTTTGAATTATGGTGCTGGAGGAGACTCTTGAGAGTCCCATGGACTGCTGACAGCAAAGAATATTAATCTATACAGTGATAATTATGAACCAGTATGGAGAGAAATAAAGAAAGACCTGGAAAGATGGACTAACATGAATATGTCATTCATAGGAAGAATAGCAGCAATAAAGATGAGTATACTACCTAAGATGTTATTCCTATTCCAAACTATACCTGTTGTGAAGGGTACAAGACAATTCCAAGAATGACAGAAAACTTTGTCAAGATTTGTCTGGCAGGGGAAAAAACCTAGAATAAAACATAAAATTTTGGTAGATAGAAAAGAAAGAGGCGGATTCTCTCTACCAGACTTGAGACTTTATTACGAAGCGTCTTGTATGTGTTGGATAAAAGAGTGGATAACTCTAAAGAACACAGACCTGCTAGATTTGGAAGGTTTTAATAATAGATTTGGATGGCATGCATATTTATGTTACGACAAAAAAAAGTCTCATACAGGGTTTACAAACCATGTGATAAGAAGATCTCTTTACGAGGTGTGGGAAAGAAATAAAATGCTGTTAGAGACTAAAAAACCATGGTGGGTTTCACCAGTAGAGGTATTAACAGTCAAGAAAGTAAATATGGAGGGGAGGTGGGCCACGTATGAGGAAATCTCGACAAGGACTGAGAAAGGATTGAGACTAAAACCCTATGAAGAAATTAAAGGAGTTTTAACAGGATGGATACAATACCATCAAATAAATGATGTTCTTAGGGAAGATAGGAAAATAGGTTTTGAGGACAAAAGGTCCAAATTCCAAATAGAAGTGCTAGAAGGCAAAACAAAGCTTCTGTCAAAAATGTACGATTTGTTGTTAGAGTGGTACACAAAAGATGAGCTGACAAAAGAAGTGATGATTAAATGGGCAAAGGATTTTGGGCATAATATTAAATATGATGCGTGGTTGAAATTATGGAATCAAACTTTAAGATTTACAGCATGTACTGCTTTGAAAGAAAATGTATATAAGATGATGTATAGATGGTATTTAACACCAGTTAAATGAGCTAAAATGTATAGAATGAGTGACAAAACTTGCTGGAAATGTAAAGAGAGAGATGGTGAATTTTATCATATGTGGTGGACATGCGATAAGGTAAAAAGATTTTGGGAGATGCTTTATAATAAATTGAAAAAGATGTTTAGATATACTTTTCCAAAAAAAACCGGAAGCATTTCTGTTAGGAATAAAAGAGGAGAGATTAGAAAAGAAGATCAAGTATTGTTTATGTATGCGACAACCGCGGCTAGGACATTGTTAGCCCAAAAATGGAAATTACAGGAATTACCAACAATTGAGGAGTGGCAGACAAAAATGATGGATTATGCTGAACTTGCTAGGTTGACTTGCAAGATCCGCGACCAAGGTGAGACGAGGTTTCAAAAAGACTGGAGTAAATATGTGGACTATATGGAGAAAAACTGTAGATCTTTAAAAACACTTGCAGGATTGAAATAAATCCTACGAATTGACAAAAAAAGTCAAAAAGGAACTGCAAAAATGGAGTCAACAAGAAACCCGCATGAAGGGAGGGGGGGAAGTCACAGCTCGGCAGAGCAGATGTAAGATGAAAATTTTAGATGTTTTGTATAAAAGATTGTTTTTATTTTATTTTAATTTGTTAAATTGGAAAATGGAATAAAATTTATTTTTAAAAAAGAGAGTCCCATGGACTGCAAGAAGATCAAACCTATCCATTCTTCAGGAAATCAGCCCTGAGTGCTCCCTGGAAGGACAGATCGTGAAGCTGAGGCTCCAATACTTTGGCCACCTCATGAGAAGAGAAGACTCCCTGGAAAAGACCCTGATGTTGGGAAAGATTGAGGGCACAAGGAGAAGGGGATGACAGAGGACGAGCTGGTGTGGACGGTGTTCTTGAAGCCACCAACATGAGTCTGGCCGAACTGCGGGAGGCAGTAGAAGACAGGAGTGCCTGGCGTGTGCTGGTCCATGGGGTCACGAAGAGTCAGACATGACTGAACGACTAAACAACAACAACATAACAAAAAATGTCAATATTTTCAAAACTGTTGGATCAGCAGAAATATTACAGGGGGGTTATATAGCAGTAGACCAGACATCCCCAAACTGCGGCCCTCCAGATGTTTTGGCCTACAACTCCCATGATCCCTAGCTAACAGGACCAGTGGTCGGGGAAGATGGGAATTGTAGTCCAAAACATCTGGAGGGCCGAAGTTTGGGGGTGCCTGCAGTAGACAAATAGTCTGGTTTTTTTAAAAAAATAGGATGTTGTAGGCCAACATTCCCCTCAGATGCAATTCCAACCACAAAGTGACATAGACCATGTAGTCACTCTCAGGATAAGTCGGCACCAGAGTTTTTGCTGAATCTAGTTTGGAGCTTTCTGAGAGAATTCCATGAAAAGGCAGACTAACTGCTTTACCTCCATCCCATTTGTGGGGGCCAAGCCCTCCCTGGCATACTTTTCCTTGTGCAGTTCATGGAAAAGTAAAACTATAGGGGAGTCCTTCCAGAACATTGTCCAAAATCATCACCTGTGCAATGTCCCCAAATTTCAACCAGTTGTTGTTGTTGTTGTTTAGTCATTTAGTTGTGTCCGACTCTTCGTGACCCCATGGACCATAGCACGCCAGGCACTCCTGTCTTGCACTGCCTCCCGCAGTTTGGTCAAACTCATGTTCGTAGCTTCGAGAACACTGTCCAACCATCTTGTCCTCTGTCGTCATCCAGTTACAAGTTATTATTTGCCTTCTAGAAGCATCAAACTATCCGAGGCATAAAGTGATCCCAGAATGCATTGAATTTTGCCATTGAGGTGTGTTTTACTACCTTTAATAATGGCAGAGATGGTCAACACCCCATTGTTATTTCATAGACAAATGGTCCAAGAAAGGTCAAGAAAGTGTGTGGGATACCAAACGTTTATCAAAAACCATATTTCTTTAACCAAGACTATTTTCTTAATAGAGTCAAAAAATAATAAAAATAAAACACCTCCACAAAACTGTTAATGTTACTTCTCAGCTGATAGAAAAGTGCCTTTTTTAAAAAAAGAAAAAGATACAATACTTTTCATATCATTTTTACTCTAAAAGTACTTTAAAACCCTCACCCTTGACTTCAAAACGTTCTGTTGATTATGGCTGAAAATAACCTACTGCACATTGGAGATCTCAAGCGGGTGGATAAAATATCCCCCAAACCATTAGTATGATCCCCCCCCCTGCACACACTGGATAATGGTTTAAAGGGGGGGGCTGTTAGTGTTAGTGAAGTTATCCATGCCTGCAATTGGTAACCTATAAGATGGGGTGTGGGGCATTCAAATGAAGTACTTGCATGTTTCAGAGAATGAAGATGATAAATAGGCAAATTATATGATGGTGTGATTTCTGACAGTAAGAGCTGTTCAGCAGTGGAACAGACTCCCACAAGAGGTGGTGGACTCTCCTTCCTTGGAGGTTTTTAAACAGAGGTTGGATGGCCATCTGGGGGCGAGGCATGCCACCCGCAGGGGCGGGGCGCCAAACACGGGCAGGAGGAGCAGCCGCGATGGAGCCCCACTGGGATTGCGCTGCCGGGGGCAGTGTGCTCCCCCTGCACTCCTCTTCCTCTGCCAGTGCATCTGTCATGGATGTTTTAGTCAAGATTTCTCCATTGCAGGGGGTTGGACTAGATGACCCTTGGGTTTCTTCCAACTCTAAGATTCTATGATTCCAAGGAAATGTTCCAAGGCTATAGGGTTTGGACATTGTAATGAATTGCCCAGAAAAGCAGCGGAATCTCTATTCTTTATGGTTAATGATAATAAACCATTTAAGTCAGTTGTTCCCTCTGATATCAGACTTTATCTGTCCTGGTCTCTTACATGCTCATTGCATAACCCACCAGAAAGGAACCAAAATATGCAAGCCATAAACAAAAGCAAAGACGTATGAAGTATGCAGGTAAACACTATTGCTTACAAGGAGGCAGCAGAAAAGTCCAAAACCAAAAATAGCAGTAAGGAGGGACATAGCTATACAAAGAGAAAGGGACATAAGTCCTAATTCTACAGACAATCTAATTTTAGATAGAACACAGACATCGTCAGCTGAAAAACAATGAGAGGAAAAGAAATGCTCATAAATAATAATCTGTCTGGATTATGGCTGTGTATATACAATATCTGTAAAGCACATTCAAAACACATTTCCCCCCTCAAAGAATTCTGGGCACATTAGTTGGTTAAGGGTTGCTGGGAATTCAAATTCTGTGAGGGGTAAATTATAGTGCCCATAATTCTTTGAGGGTGAGAATGTGCTTCAAATGTGCTATAAAGGTATTGTGTGTATGCAGATTCAGTCAGGATTATCACCTTTCTAATGGTTTACTTTTTTAAATTATAATTTAAGAAACCTATTAGCATTAACTAACAAAGAGGAACCATAGAATCATATGTTGGTAGAGTTGGAAAGGACCACAAGGGTCATCTAGACCAACCCTCTGCAGTGCAGGAATCTCAACTAAAGTATCTATGACAGATGACCATCCAACCTCTGCTTAAAAATCCCAAATGAAGGAGATTCCACAACCTCCTGAGCGACTCCATTCAAATGGCTCTTACCACCAGAAAGTTCTTTCTGATGTTTAGTTGGAATCTCCTTTCTTGCAACTTGAATCTATTGGTTGGGGTCCTACCCTCCAGACCAGGGGAAAACAATATTGCTCCCTCCTTCATATGACACCCCCTTAACTATCTGAAGATGGCTATCATTCATATCTCCTCTCAATCTCCTCTTTTCCAGGCTAAACACACCCAACTTCAACCGTTCCTCATAAAACTTGGTTTACAGACCTTTAACCATCTTCGTTGCCCTCCTCTGCACATGGTCAAGCTTGTCATTACCCTTCTTAGATTGTGGTGCCCAGAACTGGACACAGTACGCCAGGTGTGGTCTGACCAAGGCAGAATAGAGTGGTACCCTTACTTCCCTTGATTGGGAAGAACCAGTTGAGTCTCCTAACATAATCATGCTGATAAAACAATTCTGATAGTTATTTGAAGAATGCAGCAGTCACCAACCCGGTGCTCCCCAGAATTTTTAAACTGCAACTCTGTTAAAAAAAACCCAATTAACCATGCTAGTTGCAGCTGGTGAGTGTTGTAGTCCAATGCATATGGAGAGCACCAGGTAGCGTAAGGTTACCATAGTGCATAAAAATAAATGATGCATACAATTTCAATGCAGATCCAGGTTCTCAGATGTTATTCCAAAACCCACTTCATGATAATCAGGTTTACACTGCCACAAGGATGTTGAAAGCTGGGGTTCCTGTGGGGCCTAGGGATTCTACAAAAGTTATCATTTGGCTCCCACTGGGACATCTGTCCTAATGAGACTATGAAGAAAACATCTTATTTTGGTTTTGACAGAGGAGAGTTGTGGAACACAGGAAACATGTGTCCAATTGAAATTGAAGAGTAGTATGCATTGCTTTTAGTTTGTGAAGAGTGACTGATTGGTTCAGTCTCAGGTTGAGGGGATGTATGTGGTCATATAAAGAAGACGGGGTTAAATAAGTCAAGCTATCACACGGCAGAGGGTCACTGGTATAGTGGCTTCCAGCGATGCTTCTCGCATTATCTACGCACGGTCGTGTACAATTTTACAAAGGCCAGCATAATTTGCGGCGGCATTCATTTACAAGATGCATCTCGGAATTGAAAAGATTAAGCATAAAGAGATTTGATCACAGCAGAACAGATAGACTATCTGTAATAAATCAGAGGCTTCTCATTTGAAACATTTATTAGCTCTGCACTTGCAAGCGCAAGACAGGCTCCTTGCTGCTTTCATTTTCCATCGTCAGCTCTACTTCAGTAATCATGCAACTATTTGCCGTTGCCATAAAGCTGTTGTCTACCTGTGAGCACATGCTGGTTCAATTTTCCAGCTCAAAATCGGAGAGAAAGTGTTCAGGGCACTCATTTAGAACTGTCTTCTTAATGACCACAAAAACCGTGAAGCTTGTGCTAGAGAGCTCTCTAGCAATAACAGGGCGAGAGGAGACTGTCTTCTTAAGCCACCTTAAAATAATATATAAAGACACAACAACTACCAGTCTTTTTAAGATGCTGCTGCTGTTGGCATTCCTGCTGTTAGTTCTTCATGCCCTTTTACTTTCTCTTAATGAAAAGCAGCCACTCTTTTCTCCATCAGTCTTCCTTTGACAGATGCAAACAACTCAGAAGCTTGCTGTTGTCACTGGTCATTTGAAACCAAGGCTGACTGTTGACCAGAAACCTCATTGCTTACAAAAACTGAAACTGTGTTTTGTTTTAATGATTTGCTTTCTGGAGGAGGCAGTTTTGCACTCGCTGACAAGAAGCAGTCATACAATGTCAGGAAGCTTAATTACAATGGCTGTGGCACACTGTGATGTAAATTGGAGGAGCTGAGATTAGCAACACGCTAGGTCACTGAAAAGAGAATTATTTCACTTCTTTCTCCTCTGTTGGACAAATGTGCTCCCTTCAGGGGATAGTTTGACTTGCGTTCATTATAGGTAGGTAGCTGTGTTGGTCTGCCGTAGATGAAACAAAATAAAAAAAAATTCCTTCCAGTAACACCTTAGAGACCAACTAAGTTTGTCATTGGTATGAGCTTTCATGTGCATGCACACTTCTTCAGATACACTGAAACACTTTGTGCATGCACACGAAAGCTCATGCCAATGACAAACTCAGTTGGTCTCTAAGGTGCTACTGGAAGGAATCTTTTTATTTTTTTGTTTATGTGTGAACTCGGGGAAGTATTTAGTTGTTAAAAGGAAATATTGTTTATATCCCGAATTGGCATCTCCAGTCCTGATTAACAGCAGAAGTGGTGTTAATTTTATCTTTAAGCATAAAGCAGAGCAGGTTTTAGGAGAGGTGGAGGAAAAGATTTCATTTGCTGTGGTTAATTGCTAACTCGGACACAGGAAAAATAAAACAAGGTGAAGCAAAATAAAATCAAGCAAAATTAATTTAAATTAAAAGCCTGTGGAATAAAACCACAACACATGGTTCCGAATTTATTTCATAGGTCTTTTATTCTACTTTATATTGATGTGCACTGGTTAGAAATTAACAACAGCAAATGAAATAGTGGCATATGCTTTTGTTAGGTATGGGGTATTTGCGACTGAAGCCAGTGCAGGAATGAAACATTTCATAATGTGTCCGATATTAAGGAAGGACAGAGTGCCTTGGGGGATGGCCATGGATCATTGGTACACCACAGACTTTACATGTAGAAAGTCTCAGGATCTATCCCCAGCATCTCCAGGAGGGCTGGGGAAGACCCCTGTCTGAAATCCAGATTGTGCAAGACCTCCCATTACCCCTGACAATTGGTCATGCTGGCTAGCATGATGGGTTCTGGAGTTTAACAACCTCTGGAGGACCACAGGTTCCCTGTCTCTGGTGCAGCCAATACTAACTTATAGGAAGATGAATAGTCTGATTCAGTAAAACCACCATTTCCTATGTTCACTTTGAAGAAATTTAAATAAATTGGGGTTCTTGTTAGTAAATGCACCAATATCAAACATACCTAATTCACACTTTCAAAAACAAAATGGGAACTAAAACATAGCTATTCTTCAAAATCTGCACACGTCTGAATTTTGCAAGGGTCTTCTGCAGCCACGTAATGTTTGCAATGCATATACTGAGGGGAAGTGTGCAGAAGAACACTACAGTGGTACCTCGGTTTACAAACTTAATCCATTCCGGAAGTCCGTTCTTAAACCAACTCCGTTCTTAAATGGAGGCGCGTTTTCCCTAACGAGGCCTCCCGCCACCAGTGCCCTTCCACCATTTGGATTCTGTACTTAGACTGAGGTAAAGTTCTCAAACCAAGACACTATTTCCGGTTTTGCGGAGTTTGTAAACCAAATCGTTCTTAAACCGGGCTGTTCTTAAACTGAGGTACCACTGTATTTTCATGAAAATAACTTGTAAAGGTGTTCTATATTAGGGGGAATTGTGTTGCAATTTTATTATTATTATTTTTTGGTATATTGAGCAGAATATAGAAATGTATATAGTAGAAGAACAGGACACAAAATGGTGATGAATTTGCATGTGGACATTTTAAAAAAATACCCTCTGCAAACTGAATCCTCTCTCATTCCTACCTTGAACTGGTCTCTCTCTCCCCCTCCCCAACCCCGACTGGGACTTTCCTTCCATTTCTTTTTTAAGAAAAGAGAAAGCTCAGAAAAAAACCACACCTATTCTGAGTCAAGCTGGAGGGGGGTTTCTACCCACCTTTAAGATCCTTCACAACTTTGACCTTTTCAGTATTCATTACTTGACTGAGAGCTGCCCTCTCAATTTCTCTGATTAGAATAGCCTTATTAAAATGGCACATGTGAAGGCAACTCCAGCCAATTAAATGAGAGAATACTGAAAAGGTCATTGAAAGGAAGGCATGGGAAATCGACACCGTGCCCCCCCCCCAACATGATTGGCTCACAACATGGAGACACAATTTCCAGAAGACGCATTGATACGCATTGATACTGCAAATGGAATGCCACCCAAGCAACATATTCTTAGATCCAACATTTAAATAAGGGGAGTAATAGCACAGGTCTAAGTCATTTCCATTAAACTCATAGTATGCAATTATACAATTCTTCTTCAGAAGATGCTGCCTTGATGATATTAACAAATGTCACTCAAAGACACCCTGACATTTTACCTCCATATCTTGATTGCTGTCAGGAAAAAAAGGTGTTTTAATAGATAATAAAGTGTTGGCAATTCATTAGATTTTCATTATCAGTTGTGGTCTTCCTGTAATTAGATATCAACAGGGGTCCTTTGAGAACCTACCACTAAGCTTCACATTGCAAGGATATTCTCAGCAGGGGTTGCCTTTCATTCAACTGGTTTGGTACATTTATATTGTATAACTTCTTCCAATTCTCCCCACTATTTCTTACCTTGTGTTGTGGTGTAACATGGTGTGTTCAATTGGTTCTTCGCGAAGCTGCATCTTCTTTTCTGGGAAACATTTCTAAGGCTTTGCCTCTGTTTCTGAAGGTAGCTTTTCCAGATGTTCAGGAACCAGCCGTCAGGTATGAGGAAATGGAGGACTTTCCACACCCACATTGCAGCTAAAAGTGTAAGCACGTCCCGCAGCTTCATCCCAAGTGGATAGGCTCTTAAAACGAGTAGGGGAGAAATCTCGAGCCTTTTGTAAGTGCTTGATGTGCATTCAAAAGACCCGAAGGCACTCCTGCTGAGAAACCTCACTGCTGGCTTTCCCAGTGGGTTAGTGTGCATCCCAACAACTGAGTTGCTGCTGCTTACCAAGAGGGGAAGCTGGAGGGCTGAGGCAGCAGGGAAGTCAGCCACAGTGCAAATGCACCGGCTGAGCCAATCCAGTGGTCCTGCTTATGTGTTTGCACCATGCTGCCTTCCCCACCAACTTGCTTATTCCCCTCTTCTGCCACGTACCGTATTTTTGCATGTATAACACACCCCCGTGTATAAGACGCCCCCTACTTTGGGGGATTCCAATTGAAGAAAATGGGAGGTGGCCAGAACTGTTGAGCTTTTCTTGGGGAGGATTGACCAGAGTTGTTGGGCCTTTTTTGGGGGGGGGGAGCCAACAGTTTTTGGGGGGATTGCCCAGAGTGCTTCAGTTTCTTTTGGGGGAAAATGCCGACAATTACTCACCCGACTGACAAACGCTGCAAAACGCACACATCGGCGAAGCCAAGAAGCATCTGCCCACTCGCCACCAGCAGCCGAGAATTGCACGCCCAATTGCCGCAGCGGCAGCCAATCCAAAGCAGCCCTTGCCGCAGCCACCAATCTGTTGGATTTTTTGAATAGTCAAGTTACTTTAGAGCTGGTCTAATGTAAATACTGTCTGTTTAAGAGAAACCGGTGCTGGTGTTTCTGTTATTTGCTCACAGGCGTGGGCTCTGCTTCTTGTATATAAGGCTCTGCCAGAAAGCCTTCTGTATCTCTTAGTTAGATCTTTCAGTTTGATTCATCTCTAAGTAGATCACTCTCTCAGTTGTTCTCAGTGTAAGAGATTCCCAGTTGAATCTTAGTATGAGAGTTGCTTAGTTATAATGCTAGTTTGCTGTTAATTCTTGGGTAGTTTAATGGGAGTTTTGTGGGAGGTTTGGAAAGTGTGTAGATAACATTGCTAAGAGAGAAAGCATTTATCTTTAGTTTAAAGTCTCTTTAGAGTCAGTTTGTATTTCAGTTAAAGAAACCCAACCGTTTATATTTTCATCTGCATACTTTTACAAATGTATGCAGCTAGTAAGGGGTTTCATATAAAGGAAATAATACCCTACGCTCTTGGTGGTGTTTTCTTAGCCAGGTCAACTTCTGACTCTGTATACTTTGCGTGAGGCGTACTTTAAAGGGCCACTGTAAAACTGGGATATATGATTTAGGTTAAGCAGGTTTCAATATCCAGTTTTCTCCAATATTATTCTTATCATATATATATTATTTCCAATACAATCACGTACACAATCACTGCTGATGGCTCCAACCAATCCCCCATCTGCATTATCTGTGTATAAGATGGCCTCCAATTTTAAGCATTAATTTATAGTAAAAAGAAAGAAAGAAAGAAAAGCCTGGTTTTATACATGTCAAAGTATGGTAAGTAACATACATGATTCATACATGGAATGTCATTAAGAGTGCAATTCTGAACATACTTGCATGAGAGGAAGTCTCACTGAACTCAATGGAACTAACGTCGGAGACGGTATGCACTGTTAACCTTTGCTCCACAACACCCTCCTAAATCTCTCCCATTGAAATCAATAGAGGGATGGGAAAGAAATTAATTCAGTTCACATTTTTATGTGCTCCTGCACATAGTCTGCACCCCTCAGAACAATATATGAAACAAAACACAGATGTCCTTTGAAATTCCCACTTTTCCTAATTCAGCAGTGAAGTTCTCCAAGCAAAAATCTGCATATGAAATGGAGCACGCTATTAAAATATGCACAAATAAATGATTCTATTATTGAAAATAATGTTCGAAAATACACTATATCAGGTAAAACAACACATCAAATGTCTACAGAAGAGGTGAAATAGGTGAAAGCTCATATAAATTTTAATGCAGACTTCTTTTTAAAAGCAAACTGTGGTGGAAATTAGATAATTGAAATTAAGAGTGGGAAAATGAAAAACTCAAAACAAAGCAAAGTTGATACATTTGTCCATCCCTGCAAAAGTGTCAGCTTGTCATGGATCATGACCATAATGTTTATTTCAACAAATCATCACCATCATCATTTAAAAAAGAGTTAATATTTCAACATTGGCAAGAGTACCCGCCTTACATTTCCTTCCTTGGATAAGGCGTGTGTGTGTGTGTGTGTGTGTGTGTGTGTGTGTGTGTGTGTGTGTGTGTACTCCCAACATTGTTCACACAAAGCTCAGAAAAGGCAAGTACTTCTATAATAGCTACATTATACAAACTAACTATTTTTGTCAGAGAATATATTGGCAATATTAGAAGCAGATAAGAAGAGACCAGCTGAGTGGCAAGTGTTGTCAGCAAGTGGCATTTCCCCCTACGGACAGAAAATGAGTAAAAGGGCTAAAATCTGTAGGGTGCTGTGAAGCATGGCTGACCAAAATCCTTAGTGTCATGATTGCTGGAAGCCTTCAGCTCCATGATCTGCTTCTGCACAGCACGATTCAGGAATGAACCTGTAAGGAGAATCTATCTATCTCTATCTATCTATCTATCTATCTATCTATCTATCTATCTATCTATCTATCTATCTACCTCTGGGAAATGAGAGAGAGCAGTGATGCAGCTTTCACTGACTTCTCAGGTGTCGATAGATTTGTGTGCTATGAAACGCAAGTAGAATTGTCTAAAATAAGCAATTAAACTGACTTGGAACTTGAAAGACAGGTATGTTGCTGATGGCATTTGTTAGAGTTGCAAACAAGCAGCACATAATTACCCTGTTAAATTGGCATGAAGCTGAACTACAATTTGCATACTGCCTAAATAGGCAGTAGTGATTCACTCCTTGCAATGGAAGCTTCACAAAGCACATCAGATCATTTTCTTTATTATTATTATTATTATTATTATTATTATTATTATTATTATTATTATTGATTTTCTTGATTTACAGAAATATGTGCAATGTCTCTCATAACATTTTTACAAATCAGTTTCATTTGTTGAGACATTGGGGGGGAGGTAGATGGGGGAAAGATGGGTGGAGGTGGGGTGGCGATGTTTCCATTTTAATTGGTATATGTGGGGTTTCATTTTCTGACTTCAGAATGGAGCAGGATCAATTTGAGGCCCCCATATTTGTGTGTGTGTGTGTGTGTGTGTGTGTTATATTCTGTTCCAGTGTTCAGTCTACCGTATATAAACATCTGCTTCTAATATATAATGATATATGATTAAATATCCAAATGTTAACATTATTCCAAACAAGTTAGCAAAATGAAGATTTGCACACATATTGTGCATCTTGCAGGCAGTAACTGGCAAATAAAAACCAACCAAGCATTGTATTTTGTTTATAATGATTTTGATAAGGGCAGAGACAAAACAATAAAAAAACTAATGGCTCAAAACAGTTTAGTGTGCAAAGGGAAAAAAATCCATGGTGGTAAAAAAATAACAATAAACCAAGTAATTGACAAACTGCTATTTTTTTTTTAATAGCTGACACTAGGCATAATTTCTTGGAAGGAAATTCTGCTTTCTTCAGTGGAGTTTGTTTTCAAGTACGGGATCATCCAGATTTACAGTATGTTTTCTAGGCACAAGACAAGCACGAGTCCAGGTGGATTTCTGCTTGTCCCACACTTTCTCAGTACGAGTCCAAGCAGTTTTGCCCTTTGAGGGCCAGTGTGGTGTAGTGGTTAAGAGCGGTAGACTCGTAATCTGGGGAACCGGGTTCGCGTCTCCGCTCCTCCACATGCAGCTGCTGGGTGACCTTGGGCTAGTCACACTTCTTTGAAGTCTCTCAGCCCCACTCACCTCACAGAGTGTTTGTTGTGGGGGAGGAAGGGAAAGGAGAATGTTAGCCACTTTGAGACTCCTTCCGGTAGTGATAAAGCAGGATATCAAATCCAAACTCTTCTTCTTCTCTTCTTTGCTACTGTGCTCAGATCCTGTTTGTTGGCTTCCCAGAGGCATCCGATTGGCCACCGTGAAAACAGGATGCTGGACTAGATGGGCCTTTGACCTGATCCAGTATACCTCTTCTTAGGTTCTTATATATATCTAATGTATACCCCAATGTATACCTAAACAAAACAGAAGTGATCTTCCATGGTATATGGCTGTTGAGTATAGGGGGAGCAAAAACACAGCTAAGCAGCTCAAATCATATATACAGTATGACTGACACCCTTCTTTGGAAATTAAACCAATGTCCACACTTTAACATTCAAAAACTTTACTTGCAGAAACTTATGAATTAAAACATAATATTTACAGTCACATGCTTATTTAAACAAGGCCTTGCAGTGTCTTCTAACTTCCAAACAACTGTATTTTCCTCTCTTTCCAGAACTCAGCACTCAGTCTTCTGTATCTCAGCTAGGCCATGCCATGCAGCTCCTATGAGAGATTTCCACTTTTACTTTCTCCTGCAGCTTTCAAGCAAAGAAGAAGCACTCCAACACTCTAGTCAGCTTAGCAGTGTTCACAGTGGATTCTACAACACAGCCATCTTGGTTCACATAAAACCGTCTCTCCTGTACCAGATACCTCCTATGTGGCCAACATTAACCAACATGAGAACTGCTAGAGAACTCTCTAGAATTCAGTTACTAGCCAATCAAATTTAAACACATAAGTTTGTTATTGGTATAAGCATTTGTGTGCATGCACACTTCTTCAAGAACAAACTTAGTTGGTCTCTAAGGTGCTACTGGACATTATATATATATATATATATATATATATATATATATATATATATATATATACAGTGGTGCTTCACAAGATGAATTTTATTTGTTCTGTGAGTCAATTCATTTTGCGAAAAATTCGTCTTGCGAATCCCACAGGAATGCATTGATTTTTTTTTGCCCATAGGAATGCATTAATTGAATTTCAATGCATTCCTATGGGAAACCACGATTTGCTAGACAATTTTTTCACAAAACGAATTTGTCTTGCGAGGCAACGTCCGATCGCAAAACCCATTCGTCTAGCGAAAAATTCATCTGACAGGGCATTCATCTAGCGAGGTACCACTGTATTTCAACTGTGTCAGACCAACACGGCTACCTACCTGAATCTTAAACACATAGTAATGCATACAAGCATTTCCAGTTTCAGTGAAATAAATTACTATACATAACAATGGCTTGATCCAGGTGGACTTTCTCCTCTTCATAAATAAGGCATCCTTTTCTCAGCATCATAAGTTTTGCAACCAATTTCTGAACAAATTCACTCACATTCAGGCTGACCCAAGATTGCATGGAGGCTGTCCATTTAGACATAGAACCAGAGTTTGCAGATATGGAACCTTAGTCTTGTGACATTTATCACTGATGATGATGAAGAGATGTGACAGTACGTACCCCTGCTTTGGTATTGTACGTGGGACTTTGGTCAACCGTCTCAGCTTGGCTTAAAAGTTTAAATGAATAAAGATACTGCTACATTCTGAAGGCTGTTGTGAAACATTTGATCATTTTTTGTTCCCCAAGAGTCTCAAAAATTGCATTAGTTTCGTGTTTTTTTAAGGACAGGGAAAAATCTGTTTGACATTCCAAGCATGTGCTATGCTGAATGAACAAAAAAGGAAAGTTAACATAATTAAAATGGTTATAAACATGCCTGCTATTTCTGTTTACCAAGCCAAAATTTAATTATCAGAAACATACTGTAGTGTATGTTGTCTTTGCAAATATACGAGCCTGGCATTGTAAATAGCTTGTTTCCAAGCTGTGTGTTCATAGTTATGTGCCCATCTGTAAACATTTTATTTAATTGATTTTTCAAGTCTTTAGGCTCCGCTTCTGAGACTTCTAAAATGTAGTTAATTAAAATCCGTAGACTTAGAAACAATTACCTTGCACCCTCTTCATAATATTTTTCCCCCAGTAGTGAGGTATTTGGAGTGATGTTGTTACAATTAAGGTAATTATAAGTAAGTGCAGAATAATGGGGAGTAAAGGTACAAAGGTTATGGCTTGTCTCAGAGAAAGTGTTTAATAATGTACAAATTAGCTTAGACTGGAATGAAGGTCATCTCAGCCAAAGATGGCTGCAAGGCATTAACAAAGCTAAATAGAGTGCATAGTATGCAAATACGGCTGAAGGAAAACTCTGTCTTTTTAAAATGTTGCATCATGAAAAAAATCTGAAAAGGAGGAGGGGGAAGATAAATAAAGACTGAAAAAGTGATAGTTCTATTTCAATTGGGCTCGAGATAAGATAGCCAGGTCTCAACAGCTGAGAAGATCTCACAGATATAGAGAATACGCAAGTAAAAAAAGGGGGTGGGGTGGGAGTAACATCTTTTTCTTTTAACAACAATGAAAAAAACCTTTTTCTTTGCGGGAAGCCAGCCGAGAGGAATTTCTCTATAGAAGAGTAGTTAGATCAGTAATTGTATATCTCATGAACAATAAGGCACTGAAAGAGAGGGAACCGAGATCAGAAAAAATAAATAAATACTGTACTGAAAGTCAAGGCAGGATTTTGATGCTGGGTTAAAAATAAAGGTGCTGACACTGCTATCCACAGAGGTCCCAGGAAGACAAAAGACGTTCCCAGGCATCAACTATCCCAGGAACACTAGCACACCAACCAGGAAGTGAAACAGTTAAGTCCTTAAGGCAATTGTTCCTTTTATCATGGTGGGTTTAAGCATAGCTGCCAAGTTTTCCCTTTTCTCATGAGGAAGCCTATTCAGCATAAGGGAATTTCCCTTAAAAAAAGGGATAACTTGGCAGCTATGGTTTAAGTAAGAGAAGCTCCGTTTTACAGCATAGCTGTTGTGCTACCCATGCTGAATCCTGCTAGGTGGATTATGCATGATCAGCATGGCAAACAGCACCTTCCCAGCCCTTGTAGGGTTGCAAATAACTGGCATGCTGATTTAGTGTCCTTGCCACTCACGGAAGCGTTACCAGTGTTGGGGGGTGGGAGCTGATTTGTTCAGACATGGTGCTTTTTGAAGAGGACAAGTCATAACTCATCCTGCTTGATTTAACAAAGCCCGTTAAGCCAAAGAGCTTTTCTGGAAGCCAGGGGGACTAAATCAAAGTAATGTATAGCTCCTTGCCTAACAGTGTGCGGACCAAGCTACGTCTAATAAATAATCCTTTCTTTTTATTTTCCTTATTGCAATGTGTGTGTGTGTTTGTTTTGATTTGCGTTTTACATGCTAACCAGAGCAAATCCTGCCACAGCCCAACTTGGTCTCATCTGCACTATGCATTTAGATCACTATCATACTGCTTTTAACAGTCGTGGCTTCACCCAAAGAAGCCTGGAAACCAGGGGTGCCAATTTCAATAAAATATGGAGGGGGCAATAAGTCCTGCCCTGCATAATTGAGCATATAACATGATGAACACACACCATTTGAATGGCAATGCCCATCAACTTTGGGGTGTCCCTGGACCCCTCAGGTATTTTATTGGGGGGCCAAAGCCCCCACGGCCCCTAGGAGCTGGCTTCAGTGCTAGAAACTGTGACTTGTTAAGGGTGCTGGGAGTGACCCCTATTCCCCTCACAGAGTTACGATTCCCAGAGTGGTTTAACAACCAATCCCTCCTCTCAGGGGACTCTGGGAATTGTAACCCTCTGAGAGAATGAAGGGGTTGCCTAACTACTTGGAGCACTCTTAACAAACTACAGTTCCCAGGATGAGGAATCCATGATTGTCTAAAGTGGTGTGATACTGGTTTAAATGTATAAATGGCTAAGGAACGCAATACCTCAAGGACCACCTCTTTCCACGTGAACCTACCCAGACCCTGAGATCATCTTCTGAGGCCCTCCTTCGTGTCCCTCCTCCTCGAGAGGTCCGGAGGGTGGCAACATGAAAACGGGCCTTCTCTGCAGTGGCTCCCCGTCTGTGGAATGCTCTCCCTTTAGGCGCCAGGCAAAAACATTCCTTTTTAACCAGGCCTTTGGTTGATCTGATTTACATCCTATGCCCCTTTGAAATGTGTTTTTTTGGGGGGGTATTGGACTGTTGTTTTTATTTTTTATTTTTTATTTTATGGTTTTATATCTTGATTTTATTCTGTGAACCACCCTAAGACCCCCAGCTATAAAACAAACAAACAAACAAACAAACAAACAAACAAATATATAAATAGTGCAGATGGGTCCTTTGTTATTCTTCTTAGGACATGGGTAGAACCCAATGTTGTGCCTGTGGGCTTGACACTCTCTTTGATGCCTGACAGCGCTTCCACCTTCCAATAGTTGTGTGTGTGTGTGTTTGCTTGTGGGGGGGATGCCTGCCTCTTTCGCCTGTGTTCAGTTTATTATGGAATGTTTTGCCTCTTTGGGGAATGGTTTTGTGCAGGGGTGGGGGTTCCCTCTGTGAAATGGGTATTTTGTGGTGCCCATGAGAATTTCTTAGAGGTGTTCCTGTTTTTACTACTACTACTATTACAAAAACAACAACTTCTTCTTCTTCTTCTTCTTCTTCTTCTTCTTCTTCTTCTTCTTCTTCTTCTTCTTCTTCTTCTTCTTCTTCATAGATAGATGTGTGTGAGAGAGAGGAGAGAGAGAGATGACCACAGTGTTAGGGTTAGAAGCAATTGAGTTGCATCAGCAGAAGCTGGCTGAGGGACTTACACATAGTCATACCAAGACTTAAACAAATGTTTGGTTTAATGGAGAAAGTAAAAATAACAAAAATTAAATTAGGCTTACACAAAACACCCACACAACCAAAACACCCACCAAGAGCACACTGGGAAATCGCCCAGCACAGAGGCAACACACAACACCCCTGATATACCCTGCATCATCAGCTTCACAGCAACACCTGTCGAGCTGCTCCACAGCTGCAGAACTCCAATCACTAGATCTTTCCTGACTCTTAAAGGTACAGTGAAACAATAATGACACTTTTACACAATCATTCAACACACAGATCTCCCCCCCCCCAAATATATTCCCTCCCCCAACAAAAAGACAAGAATCGATTGTCATGAAAAGGAACTCAATTTTCCAATAGGAAAGGAGAGTTTTGTCTGCATCAATAAAAATTCATAGAACAACTCATATAATAATCTCACCATTCATCTTCCAAAAATCTTTCAATTATTAACACTGACCTTTTTATTTTGCCATTTTTGCCATTTCCCCATTATTATTATTATTATTATTTGCAGCATTTCAGGGTGAAAAGTGCCCCGAAGGCAGATCACGAGATCAGTAGCATATAAAATGCAACTAACTAAAGGAACAGCATACAAACATTCCATTGCACCTGGCTTAAATGAGAAATAGCAATGGCAGTTAAAACTACAGCTTGCAAAATATAGACCAGCTTATTACGCAATTAAAAGCAGATCGGAATGTCTGGGCCTTAAATGTAGTATTTCATTTCATACGGCTTTAAGCCTGCATTCAGCTGCTCCATGCAGTAAAACACCGTATGAATGGAACACAGCGCTCGAAAATCTATGTTAATGGGATGGATTTAAAAGTGCCTCACTTTCTTATTGAAATCAGTATGGTCTTGCTTTGGCTGTATTGCAGATCTAAGCACACACAGTTTTATTCATGCACTGACTCTGCATGCACACACACAGGCTGCATCCACATGACACTTTATTCTAGTTTCCTGATGTTTCCCTAACTGTTAATTTCCACATTATAGTTGCGCTTTTGTATGACATAAATGCCACTTCTGTAAATATAGTGGAATACAGCTCAAGTTGGGAGCTCATTTCAGTGTTATTTGCGTTCTCCTCCTCCGTTCCTCTCCCCCAGCCGCTGACAGGAAGGACACGCGCACTCTCCCCCCCTGCCTCCTCCAACCGCCGCTCCTCACGGCCAGGGAGGGTTGTGAGGAGGCCTTCGCCGGCCTCCACCCTCGCTTCCCTGACGTGCCCTGCCGTGAGGCGGTGTCCGGCGGGAGCGGCGGTTGGAGGAGGCAGAGGGGGGGGAGAGTGCGCGCACGCAGTCTCTGCTGTCCAATCCCTGTATCCCTGGGGCACATGCGCAGTGACCCAGGGACACACGGGACAGCTTGGACGCAGGGACAACTTGGACATTATTATATAGGATAGGTTTTTTTGGGGGGGGGGGAGGGCAGAAAACCGAAAGGGAGAGAGGAATGAAATGGAGTATCTTGGAAAGTTACAAAATTGGTTGGCTGGCTGAACAGAAGCGCATTGTGTAATTCAGTGGTTCCCAATTGGGGGTCTGCAGATCCCAGGGGGTCTGTGTAACCCACCCAGGGGGTCCATGGCACATATACATCAACAGTCGGGGACATCCTGTTTTGGGGCGCAATGCTCTTGTGCAGATCACGTGACTCACGCAGGAGCACGGCCTAGAAGACACATTTCCCAGTTTTGCGTTGGGACGTGTTGGAGGGTATGATGGCACCGTTCACATAACAAAAACTACCGCAGAGATATCAACATTTTCCAAAGTAGGGGGTTCATGGTTTGACTTTTGAAAAACTGGGGGTCTGCAATACCTGGCTAATTGGAAAACACTGGCATAAATGATAGCTCCATGGGACCTTGGATGGTATTTATTTACTGCAGATTCTAGACCATTAGGTAGGTGCTACTTAATTAGTGGCAAGAGATCGGCACACAAAACTGGGTCGGACGTGCCTCTAAATCACGGGGAGGCAAACTTAGGCCCGGGGTCAGATCTGGCCCAATCACCTTCTAAATCTGGCCTGTGGATGGTCCGGTAATCAGTGTGTTTTTAAATAAATAGAATGTATCCTTTTTATTTAAAATGCGTCTCTGGGTTATTTGTGGGGCATAGGAATTCATTCATATTTTTTTTTCAAAATATAGTTCCCCCCCCAAGGTCTGAGGGACAGTGGACCAGCCCCCTGCTGAAAAGGTTTGCTGACCCCTGCTCTAAATCCTTGTGATTAGAAAGAGAAGAAATTGTGTGTTCTATCTAATGTATTCACAGAAGTTGTAGACAAATGAAGGCTATTGTGGGCACTGTTGAGATGGTCCCAAGGGCCACAATGGTTTTCCATCTGAAATTTGACTAGCAAGAGCACGAAGACATTGATTCCAAAGCAAGATGTCAGGAAGACAGTCTCGCAGCAAAGGGAGAGTTAGGGCTGGGTCAGTAGGTGCCTGAGAAAAAATGGAGTTGGGAGCTGTCAGCATAAATATAACACTAAAGCCTACAAGCATGAAGAACAGTGCCCTGAAGAGGAATATAAATAAAAAATAGAGCTGAGGCCCAAACGATCCTTGAGCTGTGATGTGTGTTGTTGTTTTTTCCTGAGCAATACGATACACATGAGAAGCATAAGGGCAAATTTTGCAAAGCACAGATTACAATCTGAAGCAGAACCAGATGGGATATGCTGACAATATTTCACAAAGGGGGACCTCCTCTTGGCCAATAACATGCAACGAACTCGAGAGGAGCATATGCTGCTGTTTGTGGATGCACACAATTGGACTGGAGTTTTATTATTTGATTCAAACAAGGCCACTGTTTCTAGCCAAGGTTCATCAGGAACATATCCATTTTTAAGAAGAGGAAAAGATAGGTAGCTGACATATAGCACCTTGTGTCCACATGCTGTTTTTCTACACACTCTATTTATGATGTAATGCTTTTGTGCAAATTTTCTGCCAGTGTGCATCTGTATTGGAACTGTTTTGTTTTTTAAAAAATCACACACACAGAGAGAGACACAGACTTGTTATTAAATGTTTACATTTTATATACGGTATACATGGAATCCCTTTATAGAAAGGGTTAGTTTTATTATTATTTTTACACTTTCTTTGTTTTATAGCTGCAACAGTTTTGCTGGTTTTATTATTGTCTATATGCCGTCTATATGTGTTTAAGGGGTAGGTAAGAAATCTAATCAAATAAAAGAAATGAGCAAAATAAAAAAGAACAATCTTTGTGGAAGCATAAAGCAGGAGAGTTGCAGAGGCTTTCTCATTCTCATCCAGACAAAAATGCATCTTTCGCACCCAAGAGTCTCACATCAAAAACCACTGCATTTGTCCTTCTCTTCCTGAGTTTAGGAAAGGCAATTCTGCTATTTTGAAAGATATCGTGGGGGGCCACACCATGGCAACATCCACAAGGATGAACAGTCCCTTACTATATGGAGCTAGCCCACCCGCAACTACAGGAAAAGATGAGGTCTTGCAGCAAGTCATATCTAGAATTCATATCCAGGAGGAGAACATCGGTGACATGCAGAAGGCCCTCCAGTTCAAGCACCAGCATTTCCATGTAGGGATCCTGACTGAAGCCCTGGAGAGCGGCTGCCAGTCTCTGTAGACAATACAGAGCCAGATGGAAAAATGTCGTTGGAAAATGTTGATCACTTCTCCTACCTGGACAGGTAGGTTATCTTTCCACAAGGGCTGACATTGATGTCAAAATCCAGCATTGCCTGAGCTCTGCGAGTGCGGCTTTCTCCCGATTGAAGTGCAGAGTGTTTGAGGACTAGGACATTCGCAGAGGAACCAATATGCTTGTTTACAAAGCTTTGTGCTACCAACCTTACTATATGCTTGTGAAACATGGACCACTTATAAACACCATCTCCAACTCCTCGAAAGATTCCATCAACAGTGTCTCCGAAAATTTTTACACATCACTTGGGAAGATAGGCAAACTAATATCAGTGTACTGGAAGAAGCAAAGATCACCAGTGTTGAAGCAATGATTCTTCAACATCAACTTCGTTGGACTGGTCATGTTGTGCAGATGCCTGATGATCGTCTTCCAAAGCAACTACTCTATTCCAAACTTTAAAATGGAAAGCGTAATGCTGGTGGTCAACAAAAGAGGTTTAAAGACTGTCTCAAGGCAAATCTTTAAAAATGTAGTATAAACACTGACAACTGGGAAACACTGGCCTGCGAGCGCCCCAGTTGGAGAACAGCCTTTACCAAAGGTGTCATGGGCTTTGAAAACATTTGAACTCAGAACACAAGTGAGAAACATGCTAAGAGGAAGGCACACTTGGCAAATCCACACCATGATCAACTCCCGCCTGGAAACCAATGTCCCCACTGTGGAAGGACATGTGGATCCAGAATTGGCCTCCACAGTCACTTACGGACTCATTGTTAAAACCATGTTTATGGAAGACAATCTTTCTTGGCTACAAGTGATCGCCGAACAGGAAGAAGAAGAAGAAGAAGAAGAAGAAGAAGAAGAAGAAGAAGAAGAAGAAGAAGAAGAAGAAGAAGAAGAAGGAAAAATGTTGTGACTTCTTATAAGCCAGTTTCCTGTGTTACTAAGTGAAGCTTGCAAAAATGAAGTAAAGTTACTCAGTTTAATTAAATATATTTTTGTAACATATACATGAGGCTACAAAATGGCTTTACAAGGAGCCAAAACACCCTTGAAAATACAGGATAATGTGTGTGTGTGTGTGTGTGTGTGTGTGTGTGTGTGTGTGTGAGAGAGAGAGAGAGAGAGAGAGAATGTGTGTGTCTCTAATGTAAGAGAAAATGAGTGTACAAGAAATATCAAATGTGTATATGTTGTGTGTGAGAGAGAATGAAGGTGTGAGATTAAGACTATGTGTCATTGAATTGTGAAAAGCATGGCCTCTGTTGAAGACAAACCAGCGACCACATCAGACAGTGAGTCTGAAAGCAAGCAAATAAAATAAAAGTGTTGCCAGTTCACAACAGAAGGCGTGTCGGCTTTTTGATGCTTTCAATGGCCGTTTTTGCCATTCAGGCTCCCGCGGTAGGAAAGAGAGAGCTTAATGGAGGGGTGCAATATCATTTAAGAGTGTGTGTGCTATAAAGAACTTCATAAAGTTCTAGCAACAAATTCCACTTGAGTGGCAGCTGAATACCAGAGGGTCCTGAAACGCTGGCGGTAACCACTCTCTTAAACTGCAGCAACAAACCAATCATGCAGCAATCAATACCCCAGGTTTTCAGAGCATTTGCAGTTAAAGCAAACTTTTCATATAACCACTGCAAACTCCATTTGAGTTGCCATCAATATCACAAGGCCCTAGAGCATTTCCAACAAAGCTTTCCATAAAACTGCAGCCAATCCCTCCTTCCCCTTGCTTAGTCAGTTTTCTCTCAAGAAGAAGAAGAAGAAGGAAGAGGAATGGAGTTGGGGGGAGGGTGCTCTTCAAAAGGAGTTTTTGTCATTGACTTCAATCATGTGAGGATTTTCTCTTAGAATCAATGCCAGCCCTGGCTTAAAAAAAAATAAAAAAGGCAGCTTGACTCTGCAGCTGGCAAAGAAACAGAACAGTTCTCCTTTAATCATGGTTCTCCCTGCTTGCACTTTCACTGGACCTTGAAAATAATTTGGGAATGTCTAGAAAACGAAAAGACCTACAGGAACTAGTGATGGGTGAGTCTGTCAATTTTGGTTTCTCTCAGTTTGGGTTCTTGAAAACCCATCAGGGTTTAAATACAACCGCCCCGCCCCCCAACTATACACTTTTATGTATGCAATTTCACTAAATGTACACATTTTTGCAAAGCAATTTAATGGATTTTTGTATGTTGTTTTCACTAATGTAATGCATCTTTATGCACACATTGCCCTAGTGCACACACTTTTGTGCAAATTACTTGGCCTGAGAACTGCATTGCAAAATTCAGAGACATGTGGGTTTCAAAGCATGTCTGTGTTTAGATTTGTGTATTGTTTGGGAAAGTATGGATTTGGCTAGTTTCAGCTCTAAATATGAACTGAATTGAATTTCTCTCCCCATCCTTAATCAGAACCCAACAGATTTAGTGGATCCGATCCCTTTTCAATGATACACATCTTCAATCTAAATAGAAATATTTGTGTAAATAGGATTACCTGTGCATTTATTTGATTACCCTGCCCAGGGCCTAGGTTTTCCACATTGTGTTCTATGGTATCATCTGCACAATATCTGCACACGCAGTGAGTAACATAGCCTCCTTTTCAGGTTGTATTATGACAGTGACATTTTCATTTGCTGCTGCTTCCATGGCACTAGAGATGTGCGCAGCTATGGAGCCAAAGGAACATCCAGATGGAAAGAAATATGAGTCTGCAGACTGGCTCTGTGGCAGAACTATTTAAAATTGAGCCAACAGACACTCCAAGCGAAGTGTCCATGTCCTCACGCCTGGAGGCTTCCTTCAGGGCTCCAGCTGAGAAGGCATGGCATTGTCCCTTAAACAGGGGAAGGATGCCATGTCACAACAATGATGAAGTGATTAGTGAATGACTGTGGGGAAAAGAAAGAAAGAAAAAGAGAGAGAGGGAGAGAGAGATTACCAACGCGTTCTCTATCCTGACTAAAAGATACATTACAGTAAATATGCAAAAATAATTTTTTTCATACACCAGGCATCCCAGATTTCTTTTTAGCACCTCTTCTCCTATTTTATGTGAACATGTGTTCATTGGTAATACAGAAGAGATGAGGCATTAGTAATGCAAATGAGAATTTCTGGCCAACGAAGGCTTTACATTTCCATTACAAATGGATTAAAGCTATAACCTTCGTAGTTGGAAAGCAGGTTCTGTCTCCACTAGAGAGCCGGAATAAAGATCGGAACGTTGTAATCAATCATACAAAATAGGGAAACATAACTTCGCAAAATTAACTACTTTAGACTCTAAACCACTGGTTGCTGTTGCAGATGTACAGAAAAGTACAATTTGCCCCAGACACCCAGCAAAGACGACTGAGCAAGCATTTGGGGGAAAGGATGTATTTATTATTCTTTTAAAAAAAGTTGTGAAGAACTGAAAACCAATTTAACCAAATAAACTGAATTAATATAGTGCCAGAAGGTGAGGATATTTACTAACTCTGGTAGGGAAGCAGCCCTCCAGACCACCAGGACATGTTATGCAGCCACAAGCTGTCAGTTTTGAGATAAGGATGAGTAGGGAATGATTCCCTCTTCACTAGGTGAGCCTTGGGTATGAACCCAACATACATACCAAAGCCCCACTGTCCAGTGGGATGTGCCAATTCTACTAGCAAATCCCTAAAATGTGCTCTTAACCCAGTTATACTGGCTTTTCTCTCCCACCTCCTCACCTGCCAGGATTCCATGTCTCAGTGGTCAACCAAATCACAACACTCTTAGATGCCAATCTAATTCATTCCAGCAGTGTGGAGTAGATCAAAAGGGAGGGACCAGGAATCAAGGAATCCCCCTGTCCTACTGACAACTAGAAGAAATGCAGACTTCATATAGGGAGAGTGGGAAGGCACAGAAGAAACACAAGGAGCAAGAGTTGGGGAAGGGGCAGACTTATAAAGTCCAGCTGAACCCCATTCCCCATTGGTCAAAGGCCAACACATAATTTCCTCCTAATCCCCTTCCTCTGGAAGCAAACTACCAAAGTCATCTTTCATTAAGAAGAAGGGATGAGAGCAACCCCTCTCCCTGTAAGAGTGGGTAAAACATTGTGTAGTCTCCCTCTTCCCTGACAATTCTATCCCAAGCAGCAGCCTAGAAGCAGTTTCAAACCATGGTTTGTGATCCTGCTTTGCTTAGCCTTGTGACAATCACCGGTTTGGTGTTCCATCTGAATCACCTACTTAAATCAGTTTATAGACTGCCGACCTGAATTACATACTCTTCGGGGAGGGATGGGGACCTGGGAGACCCCCCACATGTTGCTGGATTTCAGCTCACATCATCCCTAACCGTCAACCATGCTGGCTGGGGTATACAGAAGCTGGAGTCCGACAACATATGGCGACGAACATAAATCTCTATTCCTGCACAATTTGTGACTCCTGTTTCCAACCTGAGCAAGGCCAGGTTGCACAACGAAGGCGCCTTGGAATACAATGGCATCACTTGTTCTTTCTTCCTGCCAGGGCCAGTAAAAATGGAAGGGAAAATCAAGCAATTGTTGGGAAGTGTCGCTTTTCTGAGCTGTGTTCAGGTTTATAGGCAACAAGCTGTGCAGATCTGTCTTAGAGAAATTGCTTTTATATACTGGGTTGTATAGTAAGTGTAAGTGAGCTTCCACTCAGGCAACAAGTCTTCTTGTTCCTCTCCTAACACACACACACACACACACACACACACACACACACACACACAACTCCCAATTTGCCCCCAAAATCTGCCCTGGAACCCCCCCCCCATCCCTCTGAAGCAGAATTTGAGAGTGCAAAGGGGGGAGACTACAGAGGAGAGAGAAAGGGAGAAATCCTGCTGTGCGAGCATACAACCTGTAGCATTCAATATCAAACTTCTAATTCAATTTATGCATAAGAGAATGCAATGCACCTGTCATTTTTAACTTCCATGCAGCACAATACTGGATTACATGCTAAATAGTCACAGTAATGTGACAAAAGTAGGTACATAACGAGTATCCTTGAGGCAAGAATTCATATTTCAAACATGTTTTCTTTTCTCCCCATAAACTGAATTGCTATGGAAATAAATAACTCCTATTAAACTCTGAGGTTCAGCATTGGTAGCTTGAATGCAAATCCAGCAAGACATAAAAGTTTCATCTTTTTAAATGTTGACATTAGATCAAGCATTAACTCTCCTATTCACAAGCAATAGATCAAGCAATGCGTTTATCATGTAAAAAGGTGCATCAAGCACATTTAAATGACATTCAAGCTGTTTTTTGAATTGGACACTGTCTCCACAGAATAATTTGATGTGAAATGAACTCGGCATATCAAGGGAGTATAAACACAAATCTCTGCATGGCACGCTCCAAACAATAGGTGTTGTGATTAATCAATCCAGTTTAGTTCTGCTAGCTAGCCTACGGCTTTAAGGGAAGAAAAATCCTCTTTTTATTTTAAAAAAAATATATAAAAATGTTACATCCCAAATGTATTCTAGGGCTCTGTTGTTGTATATACTCAGTCTATCCTTGCCCTCATTGCTGGACGAAGAACTTGAACTCCCAGCTCAAGTTCTGCAGTTCCCATGCCAAAAACTGAGATTGAAATGGATCTAGAAAACTGGTCACAGTCAAGAGAACCTGTATCTGATCAGTAACCAGCAGCTCAAGAGCCTTGCCCCACAAAGGGAATATGAGTAATTGGTCAGCAGTTTGCATTTTCTAGATGCATGGAAGGCTTCTTAAGGAGTGGTCTCCTTTAAGCAGGCATGGACTGTGATAAAGAGGCACCTCCCTGGTCCAACCAGCGCCCCCACCCACTTTATTAGCATTTATCATCCATCAAGAGAGCATGTGGGCAACCACACGGATCTAAGCATTTTGTCCACATCCACAGCTGAAGCTCATTCAACAAAACTGGGCTAGGCGGTGCTCTGGACATCTCTTGAGGTTCACCTGCTATAATACTGGTAGCAGAATCAAGGTACTGATTGATGCAAGTGATTTTATCTTCAAAATGCTTTGCAAACAAGTTGCTGTACGCCACCGTTGTTGTTGCTACCACCTCCTTTGGGCTACAGTATGAAAGGCCAAGGGGAAGAAATGGAGGCAGTGAGAGATTTTACTTTCTTGGGTTCCGTGATCACTGCAGATGGCGACAGCAGTCACGAAATTAAAAAACGCCTGCTTCTTCAGAGAAGAACCTAGACAGCATCTTAAAAAGCAGAGACATCACCTTGCCGACAAAGGCCCGTATAGTTAAAGCTATGGTATTCCCAGTAGTGATGTATGGAAGTGAGAGCTGGACCATGAAGAAGGCTGATCGCCGAAGAATTGATGCTTTTGAATTATGGTGCTGGAGGAGACTCTTGAGAGTCCCATGGACTTCAAGATCAAACCTATCCATTCTGAAGGAAATCAGCCCTCAGTGCTCACTGGAAGGACAGATCATGAAGCGGAGGCTCCAATACTTTGGCCACCTCATGAGAAGAGGAGACTCCCTGGAAAAGACCCTGATGTTGGGAAAGATGGAGGGCACAAGGAGAAGGGGATGACAGAGGATGAGATGGTTGGACAGTGTTGTCGAAGCTATCAACATGAGTCTGACCAAACTGCGGGAGGCAGTGGAAGACAGGAGTGCCTGGCGTGCTCTGGTCCATGGGGTCACGAAGAGTCAGACACGACTAAACAACAACAACATGAGAGGCCACACATTACTCAGGAAAGCTCTACGGGGTGGCACAATGAGAATGCAATGGAGACCGCGAAGTATTCTTCTTTACTGTCTTCACTGCCGCCGAGTAAGCTCAGTCATGAAGTCTAACGTTTGGCTGCATTGGTCCAGTGTTTATTTGGCAAAATTGCACACAAACATATGTATATTAGAAGAAATTTACAGCAAGATGCTGATGAATTTCCATGAAACAAATAAATGAATTGCAAGCTGACGTGGAAATCTGGAGAACTGAACAGGAGAAAATCAGAAACTGAGAGCGCTGGAATGGACAAATCTGTCATTTCCCCATTGTGTAAGGTAAGCTGAAGCTATCCACCCACCCAAATTCTAAGAACTTCTAAAGTGCCCTGAGAAAGAAACGAGAGAAGAAAACTTTCAAGAAATTCAGTACTGTACTCATTTGCAGTGAAGCAGTGAGAAAATTACAATTGTTGACCAAGCGAGTGGAATTGCCACAGTGCCCGCCTGCACCCTAAGCTCCATTTTGTATCCCATAACTTTATTAGGCTATTGTTTCAGGAGAGTGTTGAGCTTCCCGTTTATGCAAATACAAACTCATTAGTGCTCAGGCAAACAGGAGCTAAAGAGAGAATGATTGGAAATGAGAGTGCATGTGGCTATGTGGTAATCGTGTGGATAAGAACAAGTCGTCACCAGGGTACTCGAGAAGAATAAAAATGTGATTAAGGACAACACTGTTTGGCCTTTCTAGTAGGCCATAGGGGGGAATTTGGGAGAAAGATAAATATGACTGTAAGGAAGATCCCGGGGAGAAGGGGCGGGAGGGAGAAATAGAATAACTAAGTTGCCAAAAGGTCAAATCTTACAACACAGACCCAAAAAGAAAACATTCAATAATATTTTTTCATACCCATGTGTGCAAAAATAGCTTATAGTTATTATTGCTGTAGAGAAGGGAAGTTGTTTGGGGGTCTCATAATAATTTCAAAGGCAATTATATGAGTACAATGGGCATTTACTGAGAGAGGAAAAAAGAGACCCAGGAGCCTCGGTCGATCGCAAGACGATTCTGAGTCATCAGTGTGTGATGCAGATACAAAAAAAAAGAAGGCAAAAAAAAAGCAGTTTAGGGTGCAATAGGAATTTCTAATAGGAATAAGGGAAATAAAACACTCAGCACAGAGCACTTAGACTTGGTTTCTGAATATATTTTATAGTTTTGGTCACCTGTGTTCAGGGTAGATTAAGAAAAAAAGAACCTTCCTAATGCCTACAGGAGTACAGAAATTCCTTATTTTGAAAAAGGCTGGGAGAGAAGCCTTAGCTTGTTTGTTGGCTCAAAAAATCATAGAGTTGGGAGAGACACAGAGAGAGATCATGAATGTGAAGAGAAGGTGATGCATATGTCTGCCTGTATGGCTGTTTGCAAGCACAATAGCATTCTCCTCACTTGTGATTCTCAGCAAGTGGTATTCCATCAGTATCCCAAACCTGAACATTGGCCCTCATTTCTTCAATCGTCATTGTTTACTCTTCAGTGCTGGAGTTATGGCGCTGTGCCCCTTCCTTGTGTTCCACATTGGACAGTCTTTCTTTTGCAAGTGCTTATGTGCATATGAAATCTGCATAGGAACATAGGGACCTTCCAGACCTACATGGAGATGTGAAGGACTGAGCCTGGGATGAGGGCTGCACCAAATCCAGTTCTTCCAATCAAGTCTGCCCTGGGCCAATCCAGGCACCCCTCATTCCTCTTCAAATCAAGTTCTGAATTATTTCAGGGCATAGGGCTAGAGTAGAAAAACCTAATTTAAACTTACAGCTGGGAGGGGGCTGGAGAAAGAGGCATTGCATCTCCCCCTACTCATAACAGAGGGTTCAGTTCTGCAGTGTTCCCACAAGCAGCTTCTCTGTGGGGAAGCTGCCCTTGAGTCGGCACCTAGACCCTGGAAAATTGCTTCCTCCATTCAATAGCTGTTGAGTGGAGAGAGTGTTTCTGTGCAGTGATTAGCCATAAGCTGCTTTCCTGCAGGGAACATAGTAGACACTCTGTGGTATACCAAGCAGGAAGGAGAGTCTGGAAGCTTTCCCCAAGATGATGTAGATGGTAGTGAGGTCTTGGTCTTTGCATTGCTTCCCCCCCCACACACACACCTGATGCCTGCCCCCTGTCTTCTTGCTTCCCATTAAAACCCTGGTTTGTTCTGGGTCATCTACCCTAACCCAAAGTGACCTGTGACAGTCTTACCCTGACTCAAGCAATGCCTGAATCCCTCCAAATTGGACCCATTTGGCTCACGACTTGGCCAAATCCAGAGCACAGCTCTACCTAGAACTTTCTACGTCAGGCATCCCCCAACCTGCGGCCCTCCAGATGTTTTGGCCTACAACTCCCATGATTCCTAGCTAACAGGACCAGTGGTCAGGGATGATGGGAATTGTAGTCCAAAACAACTGGAGGGTCGAAGTTTGGGGGTGCCTGTTCTACATGCAAAGTACGTGCCCTGCTACTGGGCTGCAGCTCCCTCCCAATATACCAGAGTTGTTATTAAATAGTTTTCTGGCAGCATTTTAACAATGATTTCATAACCAGATTGGCATGCCGTATGCGACGGACCTCTCCTCTGACTCTAAGATTCCCCTTGTTGCCTTTTTAACTATCTGAGGTGAAGAGCAGGATCTCTTAAACCCCTGTCCCACCAGTACTTCGAGGTCCGCCTTAAATAGCGCTCTGCCTTTGCACTTAAGGACTTTCAGCAACTAGGGTACTCCTATCCAGCTCTTGTGGCCAGTTACAGGCTTGGCTCTGGATTACAGGGAATAAAGCTCCTTTTTGCCTTTAGTCCAGGGCTCCCCCCCCCCCCCCGCGCCTACGGTCCCTCCCTGTTACTGTTGCCTCAGCACGCAGTGTGACAATGTAGCACTTCTGAGCTTTTCCGTCTCTTCACCCCTCTTTAGTGTAACTCAAGGACCTGACTTATCACCTTGTAAGTCTTAGTGTCCCTTTCTTCAAATTCGCCTCCTTTTGAGCCCGCCCACCTTGCTGGATCAATCAGCCGGCGATATTTCTTAGCACAACAAGAACTAGGCTTTATTTATTATATAACACAACTGTTTCCCAGTAGTGATGTATGGAAGTGAGAGCTGGACCATAAAGGAGGCTGATCGCCGAAGAATTGATGCTTTTGAATTATGGTGCTGGAGGAGACTCTTGAGAGTCCCATGGACTGCAAGAAGATCAAGCCTATCCATTCTGAAGGAAATCAGCCCTGAGTGCTCACTGGAAGGACAGGTCCTGAAGCTGAGGCTCCAATACTTTGGCCACCTCATGAGAAGAGGAGACTCCCTGGAAAAGACCCCAATGTTGGGAAAGATTGAGGGCACAAGGAGAAGGGGACGACAGAGGACGAGATGGTTGGACAGTGTTCTCGAAGCTACGGACATGAGTTTGACCAAACTGTGGGAGGCAGTGGAAGACAGGAGTGCCTGGCGTGCTCTGGTCCATGGGGTCACGAAGAGTCGGACACGACTAAACGACTAAACAACAACAACACAACTGTTTCAGTATTCCATTTGTTTACAGTAAGCTTTCTTCATTCAGATGTATAACTGTAATTCCTACTTTTTCCTTTCTAACCACCACTATCATGGCCCCACACCCTTCCAGTCACCACTCTCGCCCGCCCTCTCCTCATGACTAACAGCCGCTCCCTCCTTTTAAAGTGCGGAATGTCCCGCCTCCCAGCAGCCAACTGTCGCTCTAACAGAGTGAGTGTAACTTAACCATTAACATCCTGGAGAACTTCCTAAACCAGACCAATCCGTCACACCATGCCACAGCTAATTATGTGCCACCAGTTCAGTTCGCCACCTGTCTCACAATTTGCAAACAATGGATTTGAAAGGCAAGGCCTAGAGGTGGGATGTGATTTTGGTGTTGAGCTCAACGTAATGCCAGGAAGCCAGGCCCTTGCACTAAATGTCTCATGTGATTGGCAGGACCTCCGAGGGTATCATGTTCCCTACCACTGAGCTGGTAAACTGCTCCAGAGGTTTAGCAGCAATAGAGAAAGCAAACTGGCACACCTGCAAGGATGACAGCTGCTGAGTACATCGATCTTCTGTCATCATCTCTATTTTGTAGCTCACTTGAGAGAAAGGAGAAAAGAACAAGAGAGAGGAAAGATGTCACAAATACAGATGGGGAGAAATTAGTTCAGCTCACATTTTAACCTGCATATACCTAATCTTGCATTTCCTTTGCCAATACTTGAACCACAATGCAGCCCCCTCCTGTGAAATTTGTGAAATTATTTGTGAAATTTGTGAAATTATTTCATCCAAGGTGTACAAAAACCTCACTACATTAGGGAAAGTGTGTTCAAAAAAGCAGTAGTGAAACTATAGGGGGGAAAAGGAGAGCATTATATCTGGGGAAATCAATTCAAAATTATGTGCATTTTAGGACAAATGCCCAGAAAAATGCATACAAATGTTCATATAAATGTTTCCGCTCCACGCTCCTCCAAAAAAAAGTTCACAAACTGATGCAAACATTGAACAAATGTGAGATTGGGAAACTGAGAAACTGAGAGGGACCCAAAATGTCAGATTCATTCATGCTCTCTGCAACACCAAAACCACACTAAAAGCCTGATTAAAACACCATGTGGGAAAAACTTTCGTGGAGTAGGGATCACATAACTGTAGCCCTTCAGGCATTGTAGGACTCCAATTCCCACCAGCCCCAGTCAGCATGGTCAATGGTCAGGGAGTCCAATGAGATGGGGGTGGGGGAGGACAGGTTCTCAATCCCTGCCTTAGAAGAACTGCATGACAATAGTCAAATAAAAAAATAAAAAATCATTCAGACCATTCGATTTGTAGCTCTCTCATAATTTTTTTGAAAATTTTCTGCATCCCTATAATGGCTCCTCAACCTGTTCATCATACAACCTGTTCATCTTTGTCCTTCTCCAAGGAGGTTTCCATAGCATTGCACCACTGCATTTCTACTTTTCTATAAGGATGGATATATCCCTGCTAGTGTTCAATTATCAGGTGTAGCCTGCCCCATTTTGCCTGCCGAGGAGAAATGAGAATGTGCCCCTCCCACCACCTGCCCCCCCCCAATTCACTGCCACCAGAACACCCCGCTCTCACAAAAACTAAGTGAGAGGAGGACATTCCAGCAGCGACAGAAGTGGCAGGAGGGGCGGCATCTCCTCTTGTTACTTCCACTGTCTGAGGCGGGTGGTTTACCCCGCCTCATGTGTGGGCTGACTCTGTCAATTACCAACCAGTATAGGTATTGGGAAGTCCAAATACCTCCTTTTTGCTGACCTCCCTTTGTCTGGAATGGCATCCTAGAGCCTTAGAACCTGGGATGGTGCCTTGATCTCATCTTTTTAGAGACAACTTGGTGATTGATTAAAAGTGATGTGGCAATATGGAGAAATAAACTTACGTAGGTGCAGAACAAAGGAGAAACTGAGAGCATCCAAAATTGGCAGATTTACTCATTCCTTCTCTGAACACACTCCCTTTCCCCCCTCCCAGTGTTATTAAAATGCTGCACCTTAAACAAATAATGATGACAATAATAATTATGACAACATATTTCATATACAGTAAATTATATATATATATATTCTCAGTACTAACACTTTCTCCATCACATTTTTTCTCTGATAGTTTTGCTGATGTTGCTCTGACATTGAGATGGTTGCCCTTCAGTGCTGCTCTTTAAATGGACCAGCTTCCTCTCTGACTCACCACTGGTCTCTTTTCTATTACCACTGAGTCCACCTGTTTTGACCCAGTTAATATTTTTTATCATGAATTTTGATCGTGAAGCTCAAAGCTCCTACAGTGCTTTCACAATCTTTCTGTCCCTTTCCATGAAGACTTAGCAGGCGGGCGGTTTTATCAGAAATGTTCTGGGTCATGTGGAAAGATCAGGGCAGGAATGGTAGGAGTATAGCTGTATGGTACAGATGTTAAATATCAACATGTTCTTTTAGGTAAAGTAATAGGAGCCAGGGGTGCCAACTTGAACAAAATATTGGGCCCAGGTAAGCCCTGCCCCGCATAATCGATCACATGGCGCAGTGCACACACACCATTTGAATGGAAATGTCCAACAACTTTGTGGGAGCCCAGCCCCCTCAAATATTTTACTGTAGGGGCTGTAGTCCCCACGGCCCCTAGGAGTTGGGTCCTATGATAGGAGCTGACAATAAATATCAATTAACAAAAGGGCACTGGCTCTGTATGTGTGCTATTCCAAGACTGGGCCTTTTACATGTGCATTAAGAGGAAGAGGGTACATATCCTGTGCATAATTGCCTAGGAGTAACTCCACTGAACACAGTGGAGGCTTATTTCTGCGCCAACAAATTGACTAAATCTGAATAAACAAAACAATAGTTAAAGTACGAGCCCCACCACCTCTGCTGTGCCAACAGCACTGGTTTCTGGTGAGATTACTGCTGGTACCACTTCCCCAGTTGAAGCAGCGGGGAGCCCATGGGGCCCCCGTAGCTTGCATTTCTGCCACCTGAGGTGGCTGCTTCACTTCGCCTCATGGGCGAACTGGCCCTGGTGGTAGACATGCAAGACTTAAATCATCACTCCCCTAAATTGATCCATAGTGGTACAGTCCATTCTTCCAAAGTAGTTCAGATATGGATAAAATTAGCACTGGTGCACTAACAAGAGACATTTTCTTCATCTTCCGCTTTCCTTGGCAGTGTGAAGTTTAAAGCAGGGCATGTGTGATAGGACAGTTGGCAATTCAAGAATCTATTTAAACTACTTCTGCTCACTTAGGGCAAGAGGGAGAACATTTATCCCTTAAACAACTTTACATTGGAGCTATATTTTTAGACCCGCACTGCAGCAGCTGCTCACAGACCATGGAACCCATAGCTACTCATGGGTAGGGGTTACACTAAGATTCACTTCTCCTTGCCAAGTTCAGTCTGAAAAGCAGCAGGCTCCGAGAAGTTCAGGAGAACATAGTGCTTGAGGTGAGCCATTACCAGGTGGAATTATTCAAGGTCTGGGATAACAATGCCCTAGCACAAGATGCTAACCAAGACTATCCCATCAATTCATTGGATCAAGGGATTAAAAGTCAAGTAGCTGAAATGATGGCTTTCCTAAGATAGAATTAACATTTATATCTCACAGGGCAGTGGGTGATGCTTGGGATTAGATGGTGGCATATGGAGACACTGCTTGGTGGCTGGTTCAAGTCCAAGCTCTGTTCATTGTGGCTGTAATAAGCAACTACTTTTTGATGGCAGTTAAGCGGCTTATGTGCAAAATAATTGGTCATCCCAGGCAGCTCCTAGTGGCCAAGTGCCTGAAAGCTGGAAACCAAGAACACAACTGGCATGGATTTAAACTATGCTGCTATGCACAGCTCAGTGTAGAGAAGTAAATGGGTCACTGAGTAAAAATTCATCCTCAGATCCCAAACACAGTGCTGAATGCAAAGGCCCAACAAAGAGAGAAATTGGTTTGCTAGGGAAATGAATAAAACAGCAGAATAAAAATACTGAGGATCAAAAATGTAAGTTTCAAGGTGGTTCAGTTGTGTGACCCATGGCCAAACAGCATGGGGGTGCTGCAGGATTTCACTTTGTTCCCATGAAGTCTAAGATCTATGTGAAACGTCTGGGAAAGGCAGTATGGAGATTTGGAATATGGTATGCTGGTGAGCCCCCCCCCCATATCAGATTGCAGAGAGGCAGTGAAGGTCCTGAACATGTATTAGAAGGCAGCCATGGAGAGGAGGTGGGTGAACAATCTGCTCCCCTCTAAGGATCAGATTCACAGCTTGGAAGTGCTCTTAGGTGCAGCCAAAGGTGCTCAGGAGTTTTCTTTTGCCTCGTACACTTCCATATTTTAAGATTCTGGGTTCTAAATCTGGGTGTGACTGTTTTTGTTCCTTTGTTTTCTCTCCTCTTACTATTTTCTGCTTCTGTCGCTTAAGATTATGCTGGAGTGGATCTCCACCTTTCTCCTTCCTTACCCTGAAGTTTGGGGGACTTCCCACTTACCATATAGGAAAGGAAGAGCAAAGGCATAGAAGTTCAGCAGGAGCGGTTGCATGCAGGAGCAAGAGCAGCAGCCTCTACCTTTCCCCGGGAAAGCAGGTTAGAGGGCATTTGACAAATGGAGTGGCAAACTGGGGACGCCACTTTGGCCCACTGCCATTTCTTCATGCCATATGTGGTCTACTAGGCTTATATGAATGGGCCTGCCTAGGTGATTTCAATACTCATCCTCCCTGCGGGAGGCGCGCCCCACCCCCGGTGCTGGAGCATGAAGCTCCGCCACTGGCGCCACAACCCCAGAGTTGGTCACAACTGGACCTAATGGTCAGGAGTCCCTTTACCTTTATGATCATCAAACACTGCAAAGGTATGCCACTGTATGCTCCCTTGTGTCTACAATTTCTGCACACAGAAGATAGATGGCATTTTGTGGTGGGGGGAGTGGAAGAATACCCACTGAATCTGTCACTAAAAGTGTCTCTGTTAAAACATTAACACAAATACTTAACTTTCAAAGATGTTAGCATGCCATTACTTGTCACATAAATTGTTCATCTGGATATTTGCAGAAGGTACATTTGAAGGCTGCTGCGGAGCAACTATCAGGATTCATGAATAAGATATAACGCATTTCATATTTTATAAGCGATAAGCATATTTCCCCCCGTTTGTAAGGAAATAGAGGGAATTGGAGCCTGCAAGTGTTAACGAAAGATTTTTGTTTACATAAGGTCAACAATGCACATATGATATTTGGAAGGCAGAAGCCACTGGTGTAGTGAGGCCTAATCAGGACCAGCCACTGAATAACCAATTAATAATGATGGAAAGGGCAAAACAATTGGCTGCCCACCCCAACAGAAGATTTGAGAGACAAAACTTAAGGGGGGAAATGACAACTTTATTAGTTAACAATTTGAGGACTGACAGCTTGACGCACTAGCCTATGTGAGCATTCCTAAAGTCATTCGCAGCCTACCATGAAAAAGATTATAATTAAATGTATTACCTGGCCTTTGCCAGCAGGTCCCAGGGTGGCTTGCAACAATTTAAAATCCAGTATTAACTACAATTCAAACATATCACAGTCACAGGTACAAGGTGGGTCCTAGAAAAACACACATCTGAGGGGTGGCACTGGAGGTCTTTCCACAGATAGCAAGAGGACAAAACCCCAACAAATGTGCAAAATCTCATTGTCCTATGTCCATGAATTACTCTGTGATCTCCATCCAAACAGGTTACCCTGCAAATCGGTGTGAATTTATCTCTGAAAAACGTGACAACGTGATGTCCACTTTTGCCTACCCTGTCGTGGTGAAGATTACGCTAACACTTGGCTGTCATAAATCAATTGATTAACTTTTCAAGAAGATATCAAAAGCTCCAGCTCCTTCCCCCCCCCCTCACCTTTTCAACCACCTCCTCTTTTACAAGTCCTTGGGACCTGCAATGCCCTGCCTGTCTCTTTGCTGCCCGCCTGTCTCGTGGGCAAAGAGGTTTGGTAATGAATTTATTTGCAGAGGAAGCATAGAGTTTCAAAAAGAGCGCTTATTCCACTAAGCCTGCTGCATTTTCATAGCTGGTATTACACAACACCATAGGTGTACATGGTCCTTTGTGGCATAAGTCTGGGGCGTGGCACATTTTTAGCCCTAGGGCCACATGGAAAACCTTTCAATGGCCACGTGCCAGAAGTAAAAGTGGATGGAGACACAGAAGCAGCTGCCATTATTGTACAATTCGTTACATCCCACACATATGAAAGTCAAGCGTTTTGACACACACAACCCCACTCTTCTCTGTATCCTGGCAAGCAAAGGGCATGATCAATGATCAGGTGAAAGCACTCAAAAAGCATGCAGTGAAGTAGGAGACCTGGGTGGGGAGGGTCATGGTCTGGGGAGAGTCCGCAAGGACCAGATAAGGAAGCCTAGCTGCTTTCCACCCCCAGGTCTGAGGCCTCCCATCACAACACTGAACACGGGAGGAGGTCTTCCACCACCCTGGAGGGCAGCAGCAGACTAGCTTGATGGGAGAAGGACAGGTCACAGGGAGTGAACCCTAGCTGTGAACCCCAACAGCTTATAACCACTCCCCAGTATCTGGTGCCCAAGGCATGAGCTGCACTCTTCCCTCAAGGAAGGGCAGCCCTGTCATCAGGGAAGAAAGCTGGGAAGCTTTCAAAATCAAGCCACCTCCTGTGATTTGAAATAGCTTGCTCTCTTCCGGAGTAAGCAGATTGGGTAGGGTTCCTGGTAGATTTTAGGTGCTTTACAATTAATTAAACAAACTAATAAATAAATCTAAGCACCTGAAATGTACCACAAACTGGTTGTTCTACCTAGGCTGCTAAACAGTTCTGCTAATATAAAGTATCTACATCTATAGTTTAATGCCTGTAGTAGCTTCATTCAAGCCAGGAATGCTATGTTCGCAAAGGGAATGGAGAGCGGCATTTAATGGGGAATGAGGAATTGTCTTTTGGGGATAAATGGAGTGTGCTGGATGACCTGATTAGGAAACATCTGTGAGATTTCCCTCTGGCTATGGCTGTGAAGAGACGAGGACAATAGCAGATGAAGGTGCTCAGACAAAAATAGCATCTCGATGTGGCTTATTTGCAGCTCAATTTTTGTTAAAGAAAGGGATCTCATCCATCCTTAACCAAAATGTTCTGCTAATTCTAACCTTTCCCCCAATTTGCTTCTGTGACAAACCGTGTGGCCCAAAGGCATGCTGGGAAGCTAGAGAGGCCTGGTATTAAAGGGGGCTAAATGCAAGCTCTTGCCAAGTTTTTACAGTGTGTAGGTAATACAGGTAAGGAAAGCTCTCTTTTTTGGTAAAAATAATAACAGTGCTGTGAGCACAAAATGGCTGCCACAGGAAGCATAAAAAGTGGTGATGATACTCCATACTGGTGAATATTGTCACACACACACAAAAAAGCGGATGTAGGTAACGACAAAGAAAAATGAGGGTCTGAAGATTTGATGATGTCAACTCCAGAATGGTAATTCCAGAAAAGGTGTTCTCTCAAATATTGATGTACTTGTGTTGGAAATCCTCAGCACGGTTAAGGCACTTACCCCTTCAGGCCAACACTGATCACACATTGGCTGGGACATGCGCCTGAGGGGTCAGGACTCGTCGCTCTCACATTCTTCATGCCCTTGTATTATACTAAGCCCCTCAAGAGGACTTACGACACAAAGCAGAAGGAAGATGCACAGAGCATCTGCAGCACAAACAGCATTCAAGCAAGTGAGCCAATCCACACCGTCAAGCAGAATGGATAACTAACAGGAGAGCCAGTATGTTGTAGAGCAGTAGACTCGTAATCTGGTGAACTGGGTTCGCTTCCCCGCTCCTCCACATGCAGCTGCTGGGTGACCTTGGGCTAGTCACACTTCTCTGAAGTCTCTCAGCCTCACTTACCTCACAGAGTGTTTGTTGTGGGGGAGGAAGGGAAAGGAGAATGTTAGCCGCTTTGAGACTCCTTCGGGTACTGATAAAGCGGGATATCAAATCCAAACTACTACTACTCCTCCTCTTCTTCTTCTTCTTCTTCTTCTTCCCTATTCACACAGTCACCTTCACACTGCATGTGTAGGGCACGTTGGCCAAGATTTCCCATCCCCCTGTTGCAAATGCTGTGCATGAATAAGGCAGCTACAGGGAGTGTGCCCAGAGTGTGCAGTGCTACCGAGGAAGTTTGAGTTTGTTCCTGCATGTGGATTTATATTTTGTGCACAGTATGAGCTTTCATAAATGGGAATTGGCATGGTGGCAATAGAATCCACCACTGCCTCCTGCGTGTGATGAGTGAGGAGACATCTGGGCATAGGTAGAGGTGTCTGAGTGGAGCACGCTGCACACATAATTATTATGTGAATAGGTTGTGGGCAGAGCCTGGTGTCTGGATGCTGTCTCCCTGTCCCCGTCCCCATTCCTTCCAGTGGAATGAGCATCCAAACATCCTCTTAATTTAGTGCAAGGGAGGAAGCCACTCTTTTCAGTGAAGTACACAGCACAGCAAACTTGCAAGCGGGTCTGTTGTAAAGTCATGTGAGGCCAGGAACAGATAATGATAGCTAAGGACTGCTGGTAAAGACTGAAAACTCTAGAAATTGGAAAGTTTTGAGGAAGCCAGTTTGTATGTATTTGGTAATCAGATGCAAGCTGGGAAGCCACAGCTTTTGTTTTGTATACTCTTCAACATGAAGAAGAATCTGATTGGAAGTAGTAAATAAAAGACTTCTTTTCCAACATCAGCTAATGATTAGGTTCCCTACCAGAGCAGGCTTTTTGCAATGTGTGCATCACCCAATGATGTCCTATTGTGACACTTATGATCAGGTTTTCAAAGAGTTTGGCCTCTGTTGGGTGTGCTTGCCCTACTTTGAAGAGGCAGCTACTTGTTCTGATGAATTAATTGAAGCCGAGGTATTCTGAAAAAAACAGATCCTGCTGTGAATAACAAGACTTTGAATTATTTGTATACTCTGACTTTATAAAATAAGCATGGATATGGCAAAGTTTTCATTTTGGGGGGCAGCAGGGGGTGGGGAGGTAGGGGGAAATAATGCTTCCATTTTACTGAGATCCAGCACCGAGGGCCTTCTGGTGGTTCCTTCACTGTGAGAAGCAAAGCTACAGGGTGTCAGGAGTATGGGCAGGAGTCAGGCTCTGGGGCCTGTAGTGCTTTGCAGGACTGGGGCCTGCCTCAGCTTGTGCTGGAGAAGCAAGGAATGGCCACTCAGGTGAAGACCTCAGCTTGTGCTGGAGAGGCAAGGAGTGGTCACTCAGGTGAGGCCACTTGATACCTCACTGCACCTGGTGGCAGGAGCTGGGAGGGATAAAAGCTCAGCATTTCCCTTCAGCTCTTTGCCACAGCAACGCTATCCCTGCCTGGCTGCCTCTGACCTCTTGCTCCTTGGACCCTTGCCTTGCCAACGCCTAGCTCCTTGACTCCCAGACCTTTGCCTCTGCCTTGCTCCTTGACCCTGCTACTGCCTGCTACTAGACCCTCAGCCCTGCACCTGTTCCTGCTTCTACACCTCCATCTTGCCTCTGGTCCTGACGTCCCCAGCCAGGACTTCAACCGCCCGCCGACCGGACCGTGACACAGGGAACCAGGCAGAGGGCTTTCTCGGTAGTGGCGCCCGCCCTGTGGAACGCCCTCCCATCGGAGGTCAAGGAGATAAACAACTACCTGACATTTAGAAAACTCCTAAAGGCAGCCCTGTTTAGGGAAGTTTTTAATCTGTGATATTTTAATGTATTTTGGTATTTGTTGGAAGCTGCCCAGAGTGGCGGGGGAGACCCAGCCAGATGGGTGGGGTAATAATAATAATAATAATAATAATAATAATAATAATAATAATACATACTTGTGCTCTCTTATAGCTGGAAGTACTTGCACTTCTCTTTCCTGAATTTTCCAACATTTAGCTTCATTGGATAGTCTCATGCCCTAACATGCCAGGTGCCATTTCCTTCACGATGTCCTAGAATGACCCAGCAATAGTGTATATGTGAAATTCTTATTATTATTTGCCTCGGTGTGAATCGCTTTGCAAAAGTTGAATTGCACATGCCATTTTACTGTTTATTCACCCAGGTTGGATAGATACTTACGGAGTTCTTCTTAATCCTTTTTCAAAACCAAAACACCCACCCACCCCACTCACACACGAAACAAAGACCACCACAGCCAACCACAAATGAACAACCAAATCCTAGGCCAACCCCAACATATCTCACCACCAAAGGAACACAAGTGAACAGCAGAGGACCTACACAAGCGCCGCTGACAACCCCCCCCCCACATATATTAAGCAAAATAGAAACATCGTCACCCGACCCCAACCCCACCCACCCTCCCCCATCTACCTCTTTCCCCCTTTTCTTCCCAATGTCTCAACAAATGAAACTGATTTGTAAAAATGTTGTGAGAGACATTGCACATATCTTTGTAAACCAAGAAAACCTTTAATAATAATTTTAAAAAAATATTGATTTGGGTTCAAAAAAACAAAACCTTGGGCAATTTGGCATCATCACAAACTTGCCTAGTTTAGGAATCACCCCTAACTCTAGATAATTTATAAATTAGTTTAAAAAGCATAGTTCCTAATATCAATCCTTGGAGGTTTCCACTTTCTACATCCCTCCATTGAAAGAACTGCTCATTTATTCCAACTCTCTGCTTCCTGTTCCTTAACCAGCTACTGACCCATAAAAAGCCTCTCCTCATATCCCATGACTACAAAGCTTAGGAGTTTTCAGTGAAGCACTTTATCAAAACAGAATGTTGAACCAATCACCTCTACCTTTTGCTTGTTGAAACACTCAAAGAACTCAAAAAGTTTAGGTGAGACAGGACTTACGCTTCCAAAAGCCATGCTGGTTATCCTTCAGCAAGACTAGTTCTTCTATATGGCCTTGATCAACTAACAAATGTTGGAGCCCAGGTTAAGAATGGTATAAACCTGGATTCCTCACATTCAAGATTGTCCCAGCTTTTTGAGCTCCTGCTTATCCAACATTGTGGGGTGGAATACTGACACAGACACCCTTGTTTCTCAATGTGCTTGAGTGGAGCCCCAAGCCCTCCTGAAGTTCTGTGGGGGGGGGGGGTTAGGCCCACACATAGCAAGAGAAAGTAGCAGTCATATCCACCAGGCATGTGAAGATGTTTAAATAAAACTGTGCTTTGTTTGGTTTTCTGCTGTTTCCTTCCCCCCCCTTCAAATATGAGCACAAAGCTACAACTGGGCCGCTTGGTTGTAATTTTACAAGGTGTAGATTTAAGTAGTAAAACTAATTTACGTAAAAAGCCATTATACCCCGTTATGCCATTTAAATATTTATGCCGCTAAAGGTTTCGTCTTCTGCCTCACTAAACAGCATCTCATATCTTCAGCACCATCCGGCTATCTTTCCTGGCTGCCAGCCAGTTTTATTACACTCACTTAGTATTTATGCTACCTGAGGTGTTTGTATGTCATAAAGCTTGTCCAGTTAAACAGTAAAATCCTTCAGATTATTTTATGCCAACAAGAGGATTGCTGTTGTTTTGCACAAGTGCAAAGCAGAATATTGCATCTAGGTGTCCGGGGTGGGGGTGGGTTTCCACACTGTGCATATTTAAATGGGTTGCTTAAGAACCTAAGAAGAATCCGGCTGGATCAGGTCAAATGCCAATGTAGCTCAGCATCCTGGTCTCACAGGGACCAACAAGATGCCCCTGGGAAGCCCACAAGCAGAACCTGAGCATAATAAAGGTAAAGGTAAAGGGACCCCTGACCATTAGGTCCAGTCGTGACCGACTCTGGGGCTGTGGAAGGAGAGTCAACCACTTCTTGTGGGAATCTGTTTCACTGCTGAACAGCTTTCTGAGAGACTGCATATGTGCCTGCAAGGAAAAATAATAATGACAAAAAGTAATCTGGGCAGAACATTACAGACATATTTATCTATTTCCAAGATAACTGTCGTCCAATCTTTAGCAGCTGGTTAAGTCGTTGCACTAGCATTCTCTCACTGGAATATCCTCCCTCCCAAATCATATACAGTGGTACCTCTACTTACGAATAACTCTACTTACGAATGTTTCTACTTACGAACGGAGCTCCGTCCGCCATCTTGGATGCGGTTTAGATAGGATTTTTTCTACTTACAAATTTTTAGATAGGGTTGCTTCGACTTACGAATTTTTTCTCCCAATGCATTCCTATGGGATTCGACTTACAATTTTTTTCGACTTACAAATGTGCGTTCGGAACGCATTAAATTCGTAAGTAGAGGTACCACTGTATCTCCAAACAATTTACATTTGTGTTATCACTAGTGCAGTAGGTGTGGAAACATTTAGGACTGTTTTCAAAACTTTTGGCACATAGCATGACTGATGGAGCTGAGACTCCTATTGGACAAAGTGAGCTCCTTGTCTTAGCCGGAAGATGGGGAAGAGTGAAAGAACTGGAGGATAGCAGTTTGGCACCTCCAGTCCTTCTACTGCCACTGACTGCCATTCAGCCCATTTTCTCTCCTGTTTAGGGAAGCTTTTAATGTTTAATAGATTATTGTACTGTAATGTTTTGTTGGAAGCTGCCCAGAGTGGCTGGGGAAACCAGGGTTTACCTTCCCTCTGTAGTGGTACCTATTTATCTACTTGCACTTTGAGGTGCTTTTGAACTGCTAGGTTGGCAGGAGCTGGGACCAAGCAACGGGAGCTTACCCCATTGCGGGGATTCAAACAGCTGACCTTCTGATTGGCAAGCCCTAGGCTCTGTGGTTTAACGCACAGCACCACCCGCATCCCCACAGCGCCACCCACTGCAATTCCTTTTTTTTAAAGTTAAAAATAAAATTTATTAATAGTTTATACAGATACAGCGATAAAAAACAAACAAAACAAAGCAAGACAAAGCAACAAAATACCGAGTACAAAAATCCCCCGCCCCGCCCCCAACCCCTACCCCTGCCCCTGTTCCTTCACAACCTAAATTAGACTTATCCATACTATACTTGTTTCCAATCACACACATTATTACACAGTAAGTACTCAATTTTTGTATCTTCTAGATTAAAACTAGCTAAAATGTACCCAAGTGCCAATAACATCTGCTGGAGATGCTGCAAAGAAATAGGTACAAATGTTCATGTCTGGTGGAGCTGTGATCTTATTAAGGAATTCTGGGAATTAGTTTATAAAGAGCTAAAAAAAATTCTGAAATATTCTTTCAAAAAACAACCAGAAACCTTCCTATTAGGAATGTTAGGGGAGGATATAAAACCTAAAGATAGATGTGTAGTGAGCTATGCGACGGCCTCAGCAAGACTTTTAGTTGCAAGAGCATGGAAATCACAAGAAATCCCAAGGAAGGAGGATTGGTTACAAAAATTAATATCATATTATAATGTAGCAAGGAAACACGAAATAGTGAAAGAAACAAATTCGGAGGATAATGTAAGGAAATGGGAACCGCTTACCGCTTACCTTAGTACATATGTAGATAAATCGTCTCTCCTCTCTGATGCAGCAGGACTCTAGGAACAAGAAGAAAGTAAATTAATTACATGGATGCTATTTGTATCGTAATACTACCCACTGCAATTCCAAGCAGCTGGTCTTCAGAGGCATATTCCTTCTGACAGTGGAGGTAAAATATAGCCGGGACGTGGGTGGCGCTGTGGTCTAAACCACTGAGCCTCTTGGGCTTGCTGATCAGAATGTCAGCTGTTCGAATCCCCACGACGGGGTGAGCCTCCGTTGCTCTGTCCCAACTCCTGCCAACCTAGCAGTTTGAAAGCTGCAGTGGGAGGGTAAATGGTGTTTCCATGCGCTCTGGCTTCTGTCACAGTGTCCCGTTGTGCCGGAAGTGGTTTAGTCATGCTGGCCGCATGACCCCGAAACCTGTCTGTGGACAAACGCCAGCTCCTTCAGCCTGAAAGTGAGATGAGCTCCGCAACCCCTTTGACTGGAGTTAACCGTCCAGGAGTCCTTTACCTTTTTATAAAACATAGCCACCGTTCTTCCAATCTAAAGTGTTGAGTAAGATTCTTGCCTGCTTTCTGCCATATGAAATCCCTTGTGGTGTTGGATGCCATGCTGTATTTAACATATACTGCCAACACATGTGTGACTTTGCCTTTTGTTCACTTCCTTAGTCTTAATGTCTTTTCGATTTAGCTCAGCTGAAATCCTACGATTCCTTACAGGGGAATCCTAGAGGCCATCGCATTCATAGGATCTCCTTCTCTGAAGAGAGAGATCTGCCTTTGGAGAGGAGGGTCTGACTTTGCTTGACTCTTCCACAAGACTGAGGAAATATCCACATTCTCACCCTCTTCCTCCCTGATATTGGAGCTCTAACCTCAGAGGCAGCAGGGATTGAGGTTTCTGTGGACATGTCTCAAGCATGGCAAGAGAAGCTGTGGCCCTTCCCACATTCCCCTGGCATGCCTCCTGATTAGAGAATGAAGTACAGCAGCTGTGGAATTCTCTTAATTTCTCTGCCACTGGCTTACATGGGAACAAAACTGTTTTGTTTTTGTTTTGTTTTTTAAAAAAGAAACAGAATTGGGGTGGAAAGAGAAAATGCATTGCTCCAGTGTGCCAGATCATATCATAGAATCACAGAGTTGGGAGGGACCCTCAGGATCATCTAGTCCAACCTCCTGCAATGCAGGAATATGCAGCTGTCCCATATGGGGATCAAACCTGTGACTTTGGTGTAATCAGCACCATGCTCTAACCAATTGAGCTATCCTTGCCTGACTTGCACTCCTCAGGGAATTGCTGATATTTTCCCCTAATATATGTAGGGTATTGTAACATTTTTTCCCAAAACATATGCATTTCTGTATACACTATTTGGGTTGGGTAACTGCATCACTAAGTGGAAATTTCGAATGAAAACTGCCTGTTCCTTTGTTTATTGATTCAGGAAGTGGGAATTGCGTAGGGTTTACATGAATATGTGAACTGAATGCATTTCTCCCCTGATCCCAGTCAGGGGCTCAATTAAAAATAATGTTAAATGTTATGCAGGACTGACCTGAGTGCAAATTTCTTAAAAGAGGTTGTCATAGAATGTAATCTTTCTTGAAAAAGAGGACCATTTGGCTGAATATCTTCTGCCATTTTGGGTGTGGGTGGGAGAGGGGCAGAGGCCATTTTCCTCTCAATAACTTGGAATAAAAATGCACCCAGGGCAACATGGCAGGCAGAAAATGTTGACTGGACTGCTACTACAGGAGCAATGGCTTTTTTCTATTGCTGCTGCTGCTGGTGGTGGCAATAGCAAAAAAAAAAAAAATAATGCTAATGGTGAGCCCTGAACCCTGAAATAGCTGGAGAAATCCATCACCACTAGCAGCACTGCCCTGAGAATATCTCAAATCACATCTCCTCAAAATGAGCTCACCCGCATGAATAAGGACCCCTCTATGGTATGTTTGGAGAATTTCAGAAGACTATTCCCCTTCAGTTCTCTGTTGCTTCTTTTTTTCCGCTTCTGCCTCTGAATGTTATAGATGAAGTGGTAGGATATGAATCCCTTGTTATATGCCGCTCACTCCCCTGCTTTCTGAATAGAACACACATTGCAAAATTCCCTGGATATATTCATGGCTGTGGCTCTGTATTAGAGTATTTGTTCTGCTGAAGAACACCTGCAAAGCTGCAATGTCAGTCTAATCCCTCCACAAAGATTCCACTGAATGACTGACTTATTGGTTATGACATTAACATATAATACTGTGTTAGTCTTTCTAGCGTTTGATTAACATGAGAATTGGATGACTGCTCCGTATATAGTGGCAACAGTAAATAGACTGACACGTTGTGCCTTTGCCATCGTTGCAGAAGCTGCATTGGCAAGCGAAGCATTTCTGTCTAGGTGCCATTTTCTTGTTAAGAAAAATAAAACAGTAGTAAGCTGCGACTTCAGTAAACCTTGTCATGTTCGGTAAAGAAAACCAACCCATTTCTATAGTTCAACATTTTCCAAGCTCGTAAAGTGCTACATACACCACATACTGTATATTCCGGCATATAAGACGGCCCCCAACTTTTCCAGTTAAAATATAGAGTTTGGGATATACTTGCTGTATAAGAAATATGACCCAGCGTATAAGACGACCCCCCCCGACTTTTGAGAAGATTTTCCTGGGTTAAAAAGTAGTCTTATATGCAGGAATATACAGTAACCATCCTCTGAGGTAGCAACTGGTATTCACACTTTACTGAGAAAATGCTGAAAGATTATGATTGGACGGGACAAAATCATTAACTTCATGGTTGATTTTTTTTCAGCCTGGACCTGTAATTTTTTTTTTAAGGACCTGTATTTTAAGTACTGTATATTCAAATAGTATATTGACTGTTAAAACCCCGTATCAGTCATTTTTATTGTTTATGAAGAGAATTATACAGAATTTCTGGTTTAATATGCTGTTTGCTGTAATAAACATTGACTGACTGACTGACTTCATGGCTGTGTTGAATGATTGTGTAAAAGTGTCATTATTGTTTCACTGTACCTTTAAGAGTCAGGAAAGATCTAGTGACTGGGGCTCTGCAGCTGTGGAGCAGCTCGACAGGTGTTGCTGTGAAGCTGATGGTGCAGGGTATATCAGGGGTGTTGTGCGTTGCCTTTGTGCTGGGCGATTTCCTAGCGTGCTCTTGGTGGGTGGTTTGGTTGTGTGGGTGTTTTGTGTAAGACTAGTTTAATTGTTGTCATTTTTACTTTCTCCATTAAACCAAGCATTTGTTTAAGCCTTGGTATGACTCTATGTGTAAGTTCCTCAGCCAGCTCCTGCTGATGCAACTCACTTGCTTATAACGCTAACAGGCTGAGCTACTGCAAAACTTTAGATCTCTCACTATTGAAGAGCATGTGATAAAAAATAAATAAAATAAACTCCCCTCACCATAGGTCATTGCATTCCAACACCATCTGGAAGGGCATAAATTTTCCATTCCTGCTTTAGTACAAAGGCCTCTTTGTACTAAATAGATTTCTTCCCTATATTGTTGCCTTTCAGAATGCTAAAAACAAAGTTAGTAATGCAAGGGTTAAAACATCACAGCAGACGTCAAGCATGGAAAACAACATTCCTTTGATCTCAGTGTCTAGCTATTACTAATAGGTTGCCTGTTTTCTTCAGAGAAAAAGGGAACCAATTATTTTTTCCACTTATCAGTCACCATAATCTATGCAAGCTAATAAGATTCCCATTTACAAAGCAAACGGTCCATTCATCGGATATTCATTTAATGTGTATTATCATTGATTGTGTATCTGGTTTCATTTGAAGCTATGGTTCTCCTTTCCAGTGAGGAAAATCTGTTCGAGAGCTTTTATTTTTCTTCGGAGACAATTGCGCGAGCTTAATATCGAGTGAGATCTTATCCAGGCTGTATTTAATACGGGAACCTTCGCCGATTATGAAACAGAAGGTCAATTCATATGGATTTGAGAAAGTTTAACGGGCTGAAGGCTCCTTAATATATGGACATAACCTGATAGAAGGCTTCCATATCTGGGCAGGCTTTGTGAACTAGATGTCTGCAAGGGGAGTGAAACATGAGTTCATGCAGTACTAAAATATCTGCTGCTGCTGTTACTTATTCACTGAGTATACCAACGTAGGCAATGGCATTTGGCCTCTTTGGGCCCTTTATGTCCACAGCCTTGGAATATTCTGGGATGCATTGCTATGCCTGGAAGTCAGCCTGACTTTCACTATGTCCACATGCTTTGCATGATAAGGTCCAGTCCCAAGCACCACCAGGAAGAGCTGGGGAAGCCTCTTTTCTGAAATCTCGGAAAGATTCAGCCAGCAAGTGTAGACAATTATGAGTTAGAGTGGGTAATGGAATAGCTTGGAATGAAACAGCTTCCTGTCTTTCTACTTTCCACATTTTTATTCAATATCAACCAACAGGTCATTTTGCACACCTTTGTAACCTTGAGGCCTCTTTACTGCACTCTGAATGCAACAGCCCTTGTTGGCTGCTTAGTTGGGCTGTCATAGAATCTCAGAATTGTAGAGTGGGAAGGGACCCCACGGGTCATCTAGTCCAACCCCTTGCAAAACAGGAATCTCAGCTAAAGCATCCATGCCAGATGGTCATCCAACCTGTGTTCATAAACCTCCAAGGAAGGAGAGTCCACCACCTCTAGTGGGAGTCTGTTCCACTGCCGAACAGCTCTTACTGTCAAAAAGTTTTTCTGAATGTTTAGTTGGAATCTCCTTTCTTGCAACTTGAAGCCATTGCTTCGAGTCCTACCCTCCAGAGCAGGAGAAAACAAGCATGCTCCTCCTCCATGTGACAGCCCTTAAGATACTTGAAGACTGCTATCATATCTCCTCAGTCTCCTCTTTTCCAGGCTAAACATACTCAGCTCCTTCAAGCACTCCCCATAAGGCTTGGTTTCCAGACCCTTGATCATATTGGGTGTGCACATGTTCCAGCTTGTCAACATCCTTTTAAACTGTGGAGCCCAGAATTGGACACAGTATTCCAAGTGTGGTCTGACTAAGGCAGAATAGAGTGGTACCCTTACTTACTTTGATCTGGACACTATACTTCTGTTGATGCATTTGAACTCTTGTAGCCCCAGAATTCCACCCTTGGAAATATTGCTTACTCTATAGGCCAGGCATCCCCAAACTGTGACCCTCCAGATGTTTTGGCCTACAACTCCCATGATCCCTAGCTAACAGGACCAGTGGACGGGGAAGATGGAAATTGTAGTCCAAAACATATGGAGGGCCGAAGTTTGAGGGTGCCTGCTATAGGCCCCTTTCCCAACTACCTTTTCTCAAGTTCTTCCTATGTGTGATGCCATCTTCTGGTGTACTAGACCGCCTGTGAGTGGGGAAGAATTGGGGAGCTGAATGTTGAATACTGAGTCTCAAACTGGAATGTGAGCAGGGGCTTCTAGCCACTTCCTTAGACACACCACCCCTCAGCTTTGATTCTGGTTCCATTAAGGAGGCATAATAATAATATCTCTCTGCCTACATCGCAAGAATGTAATGAAGATTAATGAGATGATTGTTAAGTCCTTTGCGGATGTAAAGTGATACATTGATGATAACTATTATTAGAAATGCATGTTTCAGTTCACTTTGCAATCCATAGCAGGGCCAACATACCTGGAGATAGGGCTGGGTTTATGAAGACTAAATTGTCTGTAATTAGCTTTTGAAATGTGAATATAACAGCAGGCAATTATCCCCTTTAATAGCTGTTAAGAGGTGTTAATTGGCTGCTCTAGACCATAGATGGCAGAAACTTTATTCAAAAGACCAAAATACCTATCTAACACTAATGAAGCAACAAAAAAAGAAGAAGTCTCTGTGATTAAAGAACATTATAAATACATGCATATTTGTTTCAGCACATGAAATACAAGCAGACTTGATTTAAGAAATATATCTAAGCAACGTAAAGTTCTCTGGGAGGCTTATAAATATTTTAAAATTCTGAAATACGAAGTAAGACATGAAACCATTAATGAAGAAACTAAATAAATACTATAAAGCAGGGCATACTTTACCATAGCTGCCAAGTTATCCCTTTTTTACAGGGATTTTCCCTTATGCTGAATAGGCTTCCTCGTGAGAAAAGCGAAAACTTGGCAGCTATGTACTGTACCCTCAAAGAAAACAGTTTTTCTAAAAAAAAAAAAAAAGACAACCAGATTGCCTAATTTATATGTCTGTGAGGGGGGGGGGATTGAACACATTTCACCATACAAGGTACTTAAGCATGTTTAATTTTCAAGAATGTGCATTTTTTTTACCCCCATCACCAAATAATTAGTCTATTATTAGCAGATAACTTTAGAAGGCGAGTGAGAAAAAGAGAGGAAGAATGGAGCCATGGCCACATTTTAAAGAAATCAGGGAATACAACCTGTGTGGAAGTGCCGGAATGAGCCGATTCCACCTGCATCCCTAGTGCCCCCCCCCACCACAAGATGAGGACTGTCTGAAATGAGGTAGTCAGGGTTCTACAGTGCATGGGAAATCTCCCTTTTTGAGACAGTTTCCCTTGATCCGCACACATCATCTCTACCTGGTGTATTCCCTTATTTCTCGCAGTGGTTCCCAACAGGTGGTCCGGGGACCCCCAGGGGTCCGCGAGCTATGCCAAAGGGGTCCGCAAGATGCTATTAGAATAAAAAATATATTAAATATATTTCGTATGATAACAGATTTTTTGTTTTGGCCGCTTCCTGCATGAGCAGAGTCTAGCGCAAAACTAGAATTAGATAGAGGCAGTAGTTCTGCTGTATGCCGTTAGGTGGCGCTTTACAAACACTACTGTCAGCTTCATTTGTGCGCTACTGCGCAGGTACCCTGTCTTCTCCATTCCCCTCCCTCCTCCCTGGCGCGCGCTGCCTCTTTGCAAAACAGTAGTGTTTTTAAACAAAGCGTTGTTTTTCACGGAAACTACAGTTCGCGTAGTTAAAAATGGACCGTTGGTTAAAAAGTGGTTCGTTAAAACGACAAGGACCTACAGATGAAGAGGAAGATAATGCATTTGATGTTCAAGCAACTGTAAAAAACGTATAAATATTAAATATAAAAAGACTCTTAATTTGGCTTTCACTTTTTAATTTTAGGATTAGGAATTAATGGGGGTCCTTGTCACAATAGCGGCTCGATGAGGAGTCCTCGAGAAAATTTTGTTGGGAACCCCTGCTCTAATGTCTTAGTAGTAGGGCTCTATACCACCAGGGAGTGCCTGATCCAGCTCCAGATCAATAAAATAGGATAGCCATAGTCCAGCAGAGAGTACACATCATCTCATGCTCTGGTATACAAATTGAGCATGAATAAAGGAGGGAAATGCATCTGTTGGAACATGTATAATGACAAGTAGTCCAGTAGTTGTGCAAAAGTTTCCTCCAAGAGCTGAGGTCTCCAATGCTAGAGGACTGTTGTACAACAATATACAGAAAGCTTTATGCCTTCTGAATATCTTTGGTTGCTGCCATGGACTGGTTAGACACAGAGGGATGGTGGGAGGGACCAGCTGGGGAATCACCAAGGGAAGAAGGCTCAGAGCTCAGGAATTGGTGGTGGGACGATGATGAGTGGCCAGATGGAGAAGACTGGGAAGACTGCCAGAAGCTGAAGAGGTAACAAGGCTTAGTGTTGTAGTCCTGTGTTCAGGACTACAGAGCTCAGTGGAGGGAGAAGCCAGCCAACCATCCAAGTCTCAGGGAGGCACTTGCCTGGAGGCAGAGTCTGTATACAAGGTTCAGTCCAGTCCTAAGGTCAGGAGTATGTCAGTTCATGTAGTCAGATGATCCAGGGGTCAAGAAAACCAAGGATCCAATGTCACAAGGAGCAAGAAGCAGCAAGGACCAGCCAGGAATGACAAATGTTGTTTCCAGCAACTGACTGAGGCTGGAAACCCTGCTTAAGAAAACTGGAGCTAGGTGGTTCTCATCAGGAGCAAGAAGGCTGATCTGCAGCAGGTGGAGTCACTTCGCCTTCTGCTCTTTCAAGCTGCTGCTCAGCAGGTGAAGCCGACTCCTGGCCCATAACACTTAGTGAGCTGGAAGAGTCTGTGGCAAAGAGAAGCCTAGACCAGGCATCCCCAAACTGCGGCCCTCCAGATGTTTTGGCCTACAACTCCCATGATCCCCAGGTTGTTGTTTAGTCGTTTAGTCATGTCCGACTCTTCGTGACCCCATGGACCATAGCACGCCAGGCACTCCTGTCTTGCACTGCCTCCCGCAGTTTGGTCAAACTCATGTTCGTAGCTTCGAGAACACTGTCCAACCATCTCATCCTCTGTCGTCCCCTTCTCCTAGTGCCCTCAATCTTTCCCAACATCAGGGTCTTTTCCAGGGAGTCTTCTCTTTTCATGAGGTGGCCAAAGAATTGGAGCCTCAGCTTCACGATCTGTCCTTCCAGGGAGCACTCAGGGCTGATTTCCTTCAGAATGGATAGGTTTGATCTTCTAGCAGTCCATGGGACTCTCAAGAGTCTCCTCCAGCACCATAATTCAAAAGCATCAATTCTTCGGCGATCAGCCTTCTTTATGGTCCAGCTCTCACTTCCATACATCACTACTGGGAAAACCATAGCTTTAACTATACGGACCTTTGTCGGCAAGGTGATGTCTCTGCTTTTTAAGATGCTGTCTAGGTTTGTCATTGCTTTTCTCCCAAGAAGCAGGCGTCTTTTAATTTCGTGACTGCTGTCACCATCTGCAGTGATCAAGGAGCCCAAGAAAGTAAAATCTCTCACTGCCTCCATTTCTTCCCCTTCCATTTGCCAGGAGGTGATGGGACCAGTGGCCATGATCTTGGTTTTTTGATGTTGAGCTTCAGACCATATTTTGCGCTCTCCTCTTTCACCCTCATTAAAAGGTTCTTTAATTCCTCCTCGCTTTCTGCCATCAAGGTTGTGTCATCTGCATATCTGAGGTTGTTGATATTTCTTCCGGCAATCTTAATTCTGGCTTGGGATTCATCTAGTCCAGCCTTTCGCATGATGAATTCTGCATATAAGTTAAATAAGCAGGGAGACAATATACAACCTTGTCGTACTCCTTTCCCAATTTTGAACCAATCAGTTGTTCCATATCCAGTTCTAACTGTAGCTTCTTGTCCCACATAGAGATTTCTCAGGAGACAGATGAGGTGATCAGGCACTCCCATTTCTTTAAGAACTTGCCATAGTTTGCTGTGGTCGACACAGTCAAAGGCTTTTGCATAGTCAATGAAGCAGAAGTAGACGTTTTTCTGGAACTCTCTAGCTTTCTCCATAATCCAGCACATGTTTGCTATTTGGTCTCAGGAGGGTGAGAGGAGAAAGGCTAACTGGGAGAGATGAGTCAGGTTGGTGAAGAGTCCAGAGGTATCTCCCCCTCCTGTTGTGACAAGCTCCCCTTCCCCTTGTTTCCCAGAACCAGAAAATGAATGAAAAGGGAGGAGCAAAGACATGTATGCAAGTACAGTGGGACCTCGGTTTACGAACACCTCAGTTTACGAATTTTCGGTTTACGAACAATCGTAACCCGGAAGTAAGTAAACCCAGGTTTCCGAGGTCTACGACGCTCTGATGCCTTCCAGAGGCCGGGACTTCATGGATCCATCGGAGCGCTTCTGCGGCTGCAGCCCAGTTGTGGACGTTCCGGGCAGCTGCAGAATGGCAGGAGAGAAGTGATTGTGGAAGAGGACCCTGAGCCCCCATCCAAACAATGACTATCATCAGCCCAGGTAAGAAGTTTTTTTTAAAAAAAATTCATCTACAATACTGTCTTAATTATTTTATAGTACAGTACATTGATTATTGCCTTCATTTTATGGATCAATGGCCTCATTAGTAAAATTCGTGTTAAGTTGCTGTTTTAGGGGGTGTTTTTCATCGTCTGGAACGGATTAATCCACTTTCTATTGCTTTCAATGGGAAAGTTCACTTCAGGTTAAGTGCGCTTCGGTTTAAGTACAGACTTCCGGAACCAATTGTGGTTGTAAACCGAGGTACCATTGTACAGCCTTTGACTGCTGCTGGGGGGGGGGGGCTGGACTTTAGCAGCTGTGGGGAGGCAGGAACCTTCAGCTGCTTCATGGGGAGGGGGCTACCAGGGATGAGTTGCTGTGCTCATTAGGACTGATACCCTGCCAAGTCTGTGCCAATTGTGTTTTTTTGCCAATATAGTTTTAATTCCAACTTGCACAAAGTGATTTACTGCTGGTTCACTTCTGACAGTTGCTTCCCATTAGATGTTGTTGCCCGAATTTCCATCCTTTGTTCACTCACATTTTATGAAGAGTTTGGCTATGTTGTTCCCAAGTTATTGTGATCCATTTATTTGATTATGTCACACCGTCCTTATCAGATCTGATTTGTGGTGAACTTTGATGATAAAATGCAATTCCAGTTTCCACCTTTCCAGGGTGGGCTGGCAAATACCGGTAGCTGTTGAGCTTTTGCAGGGCTAAAAAGGGACCCCTGACCATTAGGTCCAGTCGTGACCGACTCTGGGGTTGCGCGCTCATCTCGCATTATTGGCCGAGGGAGCCGGCGTACAGCTTCCGGGTCATGTGGCCAGCATGACAAAGCCGCTTCTGGCAAACCAGAGCAGCACATGGAAATGCCGTTTACCTTCCCGCTGTAGCGGTTCCTATTTATCTACTTGCATTTTGATGTGCTTTCGAACTGCTGGGTTGGCAGGAGCTGGGACCAAGCAACGGGAGCTCACCCCGTCACAGGGATTCGAACCGCCGACCTTCTGATCAGCAAGCCCTAGGCTCAGTGGTTTAACCACAGCGCCACCTGGGTCCCTTTTGCAGGGCTACTGGTCCTTTAATTAAAAGACTCCCTCTAGTCGCTTTTGTCTTAATTACTTGCTACCCATTTCCTCCTGGGACAAAACATATGTACTGTATTAGAGCACAATTAGAAAAGTTCTGTTCCTATTGGAATGGTAATGGTGGTGGCTTGAGTTAATGGTTTCCTCTTTGCAATCAGCAATTGCTCAGCAATTTATTTATTTTATTATGAGTGCAATTTTGCACTTCAGTAATTGTGATAATAAATAAGTGGAAAATGAATAAACCCTTTCTACTAACAACACTGTAGTAGTCACAGTTAATGGAAGGAAGAACTTTGATTTGTTAAAAATAAAGCCTTTCTGTATTTATGACAAAGATATATACTATGTTAAATAAGTTGATGTCGCTATATCAGGGTGAGTTGCCTGATCAAATTCTCCATGCACTATTTTTATTAAGGAAGCGGATCTGTAACTAATTAAGGTTGGAACCAGATCTTCATTAGATAACTTAATGTTCCTCATATATTCTAGATTTATTTTGATACTAAACTTTCCATTCCATGTATCTGCCTACAACAAAACCACTGATGAATTAAACTGCAAGAAGAGATATTTTTAACACAGAGAGCTTGTACAGTGGTACCTCGGGTTAAGAACTTAATTCATTCTGGAGGTCCGTTCTTAACCTGAAACTGTTCTTTAGCTAATAGGACCTCCTGCTGCCACCGCACCTGTAACCTGAAGTGTCTGTAACCTGAAGCGTCTGTAGCCCAAGGTACCACTGTACATTTCTTCTTTTCTAATCTTTCTTACTGCTTCTTCTTGTAAGTTCCTGTATAACACATCCTGCCTCTACAGCAGCCTCTGGAAGGACAGAAGGTGCTTCTGGTCTCCTCCCACTCTTGTTCCTGATGTAGATCTTTATCCCTCATGTCTTCCTGATGTAGAACTTCACTCACCCCTTCTTTCCTGGCAGGGAGGAGGAGGAGGAGGAGGAGGAGGAGGAGGAGTTTGGATTTGATATCCCACTTTGTCACTAGCCTAAGGAGTCTCGAAGCGGCTAACAATCTCCTTTCCCTTCCTCCCCCACAACAAACACTCTGTGAGGTGAGTGGGGCTGAGAGACTTAAGAGAAGTGTGACTAGCCCAAGGGCATCCAGCAGCTGCATGTGGAGGAGTAGGGGACGCGAACCCGGTTCACCAGATTATGAGTCCACCGCTCTTAACCACTACACCACACTGGCTCAGTGTGTAGTTTTGTGGTTTTACTGAGGTGCCAAAATGTCTTGGGCCAGCCCTACCCAGGACTAAGGAGAGCCAGAGCCACACTTGCAAAAGCCTTCTCTTTTTCAAAAGTGTTGCAAACTTATGTCAGCTAAGGAGCACTCCCACTTAGGTGTTGTTACAATGAAAAAGAGCATTTTTTAAAAAAAGCTTTCCCTGCTTTTCTTCAGCTTTTGAAGTGTATAGAAATATGTCCAAATGGTTTTACTGCATCATGTGTATGCCCTTCTGGATTGCCTCCATATTTCTTTTTCTTGGGTAGCCGTTTTGGTATGTGCACAATAATCAAAATGGTGGTCAAGTATTTGGCAAAGATGGCACAACAGTGTATCTGGGAGGGGCAGCACTGGGCCCCAAGAGGTATTAGGCAGAGCGTCAGGTGACTTCCATCCTAGAACCTGTCTTGAAACTATCCTCAGTGCCAAGAGCAGTCAACAAGGTGCCCTCCAGAAGTTGGTTTGTTTTGATATCTCACTCCTTCTCTCAAAAGAGCTCAGGACAGCAAACACACAAATGATTTTGTGTGTGTGTGTGAGAGAGAGAGAGTGTGTGTGTGTGAGTGTGTATCTTTAGAAAACAGTCCCAATTCGGATGCAGATTGGGAGAGATCAAGACTTGAAAGGCTTGCTAGAAGAGGAAACTCTTCATATTCGGGAATACAACTCCCATAAATCTTGACCACTGGACACCCTGGTTGGGGCTGATGGAAGTTGAAGTATGCAAAAATCTAGACGCAACCACATTGGTTTCCCTTGCCCTATGCTTAATTCTCTTAAGACATTTGCTACAATGCAGTCATTAGGCACTTTAGTACACATGACAGGTCCAACATAGTTAAGTTTAATTCATGCTATAGACTTTCGCGCATATATTCCACTCTTCCGTCTTTCATTCTTTTGCCTGCTTCTGTGTCTCCCACTCACAGCTGCTTCCTTCATTTATTTTCCGAAGGATGTGCTTTATCTCCAAAAAACCTCTACAAAGATCTTCACCTTTGTTGGCCATCTTAGTAACCTTTCAATTAGGTGCCATGAAAGAGAATGATTTGTGCACAGAAAATGTTTAATTCATAGTTGGAAAGTGACCCGGCTGAAACCTCAGCTGATAATTCACTATGCTCTTTTCCCAAAGAGGAGAGAGAGAGAGAGAGAGAAATAACTTAGATTTTCAAAATATGTTTCACCTAGGGTTGTCAAGGCAAAATGGGTTTCTTTCTCAACTCTGCTCCCATCTTAACGATGCAGAAATGCAGATGTGTGCCTAATGCTCATAATTAGAAATATCTGAAGAATATGATAAGAAGAAGAGCATAAGGAACTGTCACCAACATAACATGATGAAATGAAAGCTGTCACCAGGAATACTTTCTATTTTTCACAATAATCAAATGCTACTCTAAACAGTTATGAAATGTATACCAAGCAAGGATGTCCCAATCTGAGTCAGGAGTAAGCAGTGTTTACCATTCAACCCTGTTTTCAATGCCTAGTTTAATAAATAATACATTTGTCACCTGCCACCCCTCCATTAACCACAGGCTACACATGTTCGGGGCAAGGGGCACACGTGTTCTGGCACCAAACCACATTGTCCCCATGTAAGAGACCCCCGTTTCAGTACTTGGTATATCCAGGTCAAAGACTCTCTATAAATGGGATCAGATTATTTAATATTTATATCCCAGTTTTCCAAAAACACAGAAATACAGGAACACTAACACTGCATATTCAGCATAACAATATTGAGAACACAAAGACTACGCTGTAGCTGCTGCTCATTTCTCTGACTCCAGCAGAGCAAAGTTTCTGGGTCTGTGTTTTGGATCCTTCAAAGGATCATCCCAAGGGGTTCCTTTCCCTTTGGCGGTGTCCCAAAGGCATCAGCTCTTTGTAATGGTCCCAGAGGAGTGGGGCAGAGAGCAACTGGAAACACTCACTGGGTTGAATCCAGCTAAATCATCATTGCAGGACTGGAATGGCTTTGGCTCATTCAGTGGAACTTCTCCTTCCTTTCCTCCTTCTGTACCCCCATGCACCGCTACTTTGATGAGCATCTCCTCAATTCTTTCATCCAAGATGTTGAACAAGAACCTTGTGGTACCCCACTTGTCACTTTTTTCCAGGCTGATGGGGAGCTATTAATAAGCACTAGACTAGAAAGGAAAATATGGAAGTTTTAACCAAAATTGCCTATAATTCAAAATCTCAGTGACAATGTGCTTTCCTTCACCTTTTCTTGTTTACATATTTTGAAGTAACCCCCCCTTTTTAAAAAAAGAATCTGTTATTGAGCGCAAGTCCCCATTCTTGTTCTCCCAATCAAAACTCCCATTTTTTTCATCCCAAGGTGAAAAGAGGACCTAAAATAAAGACAGTATTCCTGTTAATGGTGTGACATTGCTTAGTACAAGGTCACTGACTAAATAATATTTCAGGATTTTTGCTACCCTATTTCACAGCCAATTTCCCCTCCTTTTTAATCTGTCTTTCAAGATAATTTGAATTAAACCAATTAAGATCCAAGACAAAGACAAGCCTAGCCTGCACAAGTTGTATCTAGATGCATATTTTAACTATCCACAGTTATTTGAGGGGCAACGATGTGTGTTTATCCCCTATCTTATTATATGGATTGTAAACAGCTCCAGGACTGGATCGAGAACTGATTTTTGGGAAGTAGCCCGAAAGAAGATTGAACCTTGGGAGTACTTAAGGCTTGATGCAGTCTTAATTTTATTAAGAGCAAATGTCTGCTTCATTTACTCTTGCAAGTGTCTGTACATATGTACACAGCAGGGATCTCCATAACTAGACACTTTGGAGGACACTTCATTTGCAAAGTGGGTCAGCTGGAATATAGGTAGATAGTAACAAAACAGGGAAAATTACAAATAATTTATACTAGGATGTCACACTAGTAATGTAGCCAATGTTCAGAATTGGGGAGTTTGAAATATGAGTGAATCCAGTGGAGAGCTCCCAGGCATATTATGACCCTCAGTGGGATTTTTTCTGATATCAGACGCTCAACGCTCCCCATCTGGGTTTGGGCTTGAAAGGCTAAGGAAACGTTTAGGTGCCCAGAGGGGAAGCTGTAAGCAAGCAGAAATTGTGACATTGCACAACATCATTGCTGATCACAGGGCATGTTTCTTAAGGCATTATTAGCCCTAGCTTCTGGACCCAGGTGGCGCTGTGGTTAAACCACTGAGCCTAGGGCTTGCTGATCAGAAGGTCGGCGGTTCGAATCCCTGTGACGGGGTGAGCTCCCGTTGCTTGGTCCCAGCTCCTGCCAACCTAGCAGTTCGAAAGCACGTCAAAATGCAAGTAGATAAATAGGAACCGCTACAGCGGGAAGGTAAACAGCGTTTCCATGTGCTGCTCTGGTTTGCCAGAAGCGGCTTTGTCATGCTGGCCACATGACCTGGAAGCTATACGCCGGCTCCCTCGGCCAATAATGCGAGATGAGCGCGCAACCCCAGAGTCGGTCACGACTGGACCTAATGGTCAGGGGTCCCTTTACCTTTACCTTTAGCCCTAGCTTCCAGCTTCTATGCTTGGGGGAGCTTGAGCCAACTTCAGATAACTTTGACCTCGAACCAGGAGGGTTTTAAAAAATGACTAAATACTGTAGTTAACACTATCCAAAACTATCCCCTTGCAGCAAATGGAAAGATACTGGCCATGTTCAGATCAATGTTATCAGTTAAGCACGATTAACCAAAACTTCTATGAAATCAGTGGGATTTGCAGATATAAATTGTTGGTCTGTTATGTTTAAATTTTTTGGATTTTTTTAAAAAAAAATTGGTGAGAGGAGCATGCTTAATGAGACACAAGTGTATTATCTTCTCAGATAATGAAGAGGCTCCAAATCGGTGCTATCATATTTAGAATTCTAGCTTGCCCTTTTTGAAGCTGGAAATAATAATTTTGCACTGACTTAAATGGAAGGAGAAGTCTGTAACAATTCTGTACAATTCTTGTTGAAGCAATTTCAAGAAATCTTTTTTTAAAAAAACAACTGTATTTCCTTCTACACTCATGTGTGAACATCACTAATGTGAATTTTTTTTAAAAAAAAAATCCTTCCAGTAGCACCTTAGACATCTACTAAGTTTGTCATAGGTATGAGCTTTCATGTACATGCACACTTCTTCAGATACACTGAAACAGAAGTCACCAGACCCTTATGTATAGTCAGAGGGTGGGGAGGGATATTACTCAGAAGGGTGGTGGGAATGGGTGATTGGCTGATAGGAGTGATAAACCTGTTGATGACTGTTAACGACTGCAATTGGTCCTGCAGGAAAAAGCAAGGGGTGAGATGACTAAAGAAAGCTTTATCATGTATAATGAGATAAGAATTCAGTGTCCTTATTCAGACCAGGTCTCTCCATGGTTTTAAGCTTGGTAATGAGTTGCAATTCAGCAACTTCTCTTTCCAGTCTGTTTCTGAAAATTTTCTGTAATAAAACAGCTACTTTGAGATCTTGTATAGAATGTCCTGGGAGATTGAAGTGTTCTCCTACTGGTTTCTCTGTCTTGTGATTCCTGATGTCAGATTTATGTCCATTTATCCTTTGGCGTAGGGTTTGGCCTGTTTGTCCAATATAGAGAGCTGAAGGGCACTGTTGGCATTTGATGGCATACACAATGTTAGAAGATGAGCAATTATGGTAAATAGTCCTGAGGTGGTATGTTTGATCTTGTTGGGGCCAGTAATGGTGTTGTCTAGGTGTATGTGGCAGCAAAGTTGGCATCTGGGTATATTGCAGGCTCTGGTACCAGTGTCCATGTTAATTCTGGTGGTTGTATTATTGTGGGTGAGGAGTTGTTTAAGATTGGGTGGCTGTCTGTAGACAATGAAAGGTCTTCCTCTCAGAGCTTGAGATCCCAGAGCTTGAACATCCCTAATGTGGCCAGAGATACGATAGGTAAGGAGCAAAGGAGTCATGCCATTGGTCTATCTAGTTCAGTATTGTCTATACTGATTGACAGCAGCTCTCCAGGGTTTCAGACAGGGGGCTCTCATGGTGCTACGTGGAGATGCTGGGGATTGAACCCAGGGCCTTCTTTATGCAATGCACATGATCTGCCACAGAGCTATGGCCCTTCCCTGAATTGTAAGCACTTCCTTTTTTAATCCAGAAAATGGTATTTGAATGAATTCTTGTAAATAATTTGTTTGGTCACCTTTGAACAACTTGAATCTGGCTCTCCTAAAGAAGCTGAAGTATTTTAATTATGAATAGACCATTTTCTGTGAAGTTCAAAATAACAGCCGGCTCTTGGCAAGATGTCTGTCATCTCCAGTATTATTTGACTTGGCTTGGAAATCTTTAGATATTGCAATCAAACAAAATTAAAACAGTGTTGTATTGAACGCCAAGCTGAAAGGCAGCGGATGTATGCTGAATGATTACAAGCTTAAAGCTACACAGACTGATCAAGAGTTGCTTCAATTAGTGTGACCGTTTTGGAAGATTTGAAGTTATCCATTTAATTGGGAAAATAACTGGAGCTGCTGCCAATCTTCCTGTTTGTTTTCGTTGCATGCTAGAATTTTGCATCATTCTCAAAGGGTCAATTTGGTCACCCCAAAAACACATAAAAATGAGAAGAGAAATCATGTAATAGATAAATGGCCAGCAATAATAAGAATAATAGAATAAGAATAAGAATAAATTAATTAATTAATAATCTGGCTGTGTTGCACTTTTAGCAGCTTCCAGCACATATAAAAACACAATAAAACATTAAACTTTTTTTAAAAAAAATGTCCCTATACAGGGCTGCCTTCAGATAAGTTGTGTAGATCTCCATGACCTCTGGCGGGAGGGTGTTACACAGGGTGGGTACTACTACTGAGAAGATCCTCTGCCTGGTTCCTTGCCACTTCACTGCTCACAGTAAGGAACCACCAGAAGGCCCTCAAAGCCAGACCTCAGTGTCTGGACTGAATGATGGGAGTGGAGATACTCCTTCAGGTATACAGGGCTGAGGCAGTATGTTTCCGAGCACAATTCAAAGTGTTGGTGCTGACCTTTAAAGCCCTAAACAGCCTTGGCCCAGTAAACCTGAAGGAGAGTCTCCACCCCCATCGTTCAACCCAGACACTGAGGTCCAGCTCTGAGGGCCTTCTGGTGGTTCCCTCACTGCGAGAAATGGAGCTACAGGGAACCAGGCAGAGGGCCTTCTCGGTTGTGGCGCCCGCCCTGTGGAACGCCCTCCCATCAGATGTCAAGGAAATAGACAACTATCTGACTTTTAGAAGACATGTGAAGGCATCCCTATTTAGGGAAGTTTTGAATGTTTGATGTTTTATCAATTTATTATTATTATTATTATTATTATTATTATTATTATTATTAGGGACCCAGGTGGCACTGTGGGTTAATCCACAGAGTCTAGGGCTTGCTGATCAGAAGGTCGGCGGTTCGAATCCCTGCAACGGGGTGAGCTCCTGTTGCTTGGTCCCAGCTCCTGCCCACCTAGCAGTTTGAAAGCACGTCAAAGTGCAAGTAGATAAATAGGTACCGCTCCGGCGGGAAGGTAAACGGTGTTTCTGTGCGCTGCTCTGGTCTGCCAGAAGCAGCTTTGTCATGCTGGCCACATGACCCGGAAGCTGTCTGCGGACAAACGCCGGCTCCCTCGGCCTATAGAGCGAGATGAGCGCCGCAACCCCAGAGTCGGACACGACTGGACCTGATGGTCAGGGGCCCCTTTACCTTTACCTTTATTATTATTATTTCTGTTGGGAGCCACACAGAGTGGCTGAAACCCAGCCAGATGGGTGGGGTATAAATTACTTACTTACTTACTTACTTACTTACTTACTTACTTACTTACTTACTTACTACCTAACTAACTAACTGTTAGGATGACCAAAAAGAGGACAGGGCTCCAACCCTATTGTGCAGCAGAGAAAATTTAAAAAGGTCTAACTTGTCTGACTGTTAAAGGTTCAGGAGCCCTGTCCTCTCAGGTTCCTTTTTGGTTTCCCAAAGACACCTGGTTGTCCACTGTAGGAGTAAGATGTTGGACTGGACAGGCCATGGGCTTGATCCAGCAGACTCTTCTTATGTTCTTAATAGGCAACCGGGTATGAAGAAGCATGTATTCTGAAATCATTAAACGCTCTCTTTTTTTATTAAAAACATATTTGTAATCTTTAGGCTGGGTAGGATTAAAAACTATACAATCAGCATATACTACATTAGGAAAAAATACAACAAATAAGACTAATACTCGATAAATATCACATTCTAATGCTTAGCTTGATTTTATTAAGCTCAGCATGCCCTACCGCCAACCAATAAATGTCTTGGAAAATTAATGCAATTATTGGTGTCTGAATATAAGCTCCATGCTCATTTCAGCTTTCTGAGCTGGAATTCAACATCAAGAAATCCCTGTGGTTAAGTGTATTTCATGCCATTAAACACTGGCCCTGATTTTATCTGACACTTAATTCTGTGCGGGCACTAAGAGCTCTATAACTCACATGATAAGTGCAACTGTAAATATCTGAGGAGGGGAGGTTGCCGTGATTCACCTCAAAGGAATAGCACATTCTATGAGGGATGTAGGCAAACTGCTAAAATAGTGGGATCAGTGGCTAACTGATAACAAACTCGTACCAGATATATTTACTTCCCAAAGCAAGCTCATTAACCCTGCAGTACTTGTGTGCCATTCACCTGCTATCTGGGAGTGTGTAGGTAAGATATCTGCAGTGGCGGCTGGTGGCTGGGACTGGTAGGGAGAAAGGCAGGGAGGCGAATAGTAGGTGGCCCTGGAGCCAATCACAGGGAGGTTTGTTCCTGTCAGGGACTGGGTGGGTGCAGAGGAATAGTGGGAGAAACCAGCTGGAGAACCCCCAAGGGAAGAAGGCCCAGAGCCCAGGGATTGGTGGTGGGATGACAATGAATGGTCAGAAGGAGAAGATGAGAAGACTGGGAAGAGGAGGTGTCAGAAGCTGAAGAGGTAACAGGGCTTAGTGAGCAGGGAGAGTCTGTGGCAGAGAGCAGTCCAGAATCGGAGCTGGAAGCTGCAGCAGGAGAGTGGGATGAGGGAGGCCAAGAGGCAGAGAAGGGTTAGACTGTTGAAGAAGCATGGGAGTCTGCCTCTCCAACTTTGACAAGCTCCCCTCTGCCCTGGTCTCCCAGAACCCAGAGAACATCTTCTTTCTAGATAACAAGGCTGGTTTAACCCAAACAGTATTACTGAAACTACCATTAAGCAAAAGTTTTGCTCTCAACTTTAGGAAATGCTAGATTTTATATTAGCATATATTATATGCAATATATTGCATATATTATGTTCAGCTGGAATATGCTTCTTTTTCAATCCTGTTCATGTTTGCTCAGAAGTAAGACCCCTTGTGTTTAGGATTGACAGCCTTAATAAATGCAAAAGTTTTCTGCTCAATGTCGTTGATCCATGTCATTGAGCATTCCCAAGAGTACTCACATTGAGTCTTATATAGGGAACGTATTTGGAAAGTGATGTACAAGATATTTGCATCTAGAAAAAGCATTTCAAAAGAAAGCTAGCATAGAAAATGGATTTCTTCATGTGGATCTGCCACCAACAAAACACCTAGATAAAAATAAAATTAGTCCTCTTAACCCAATTTTGATTCAATTTTAAAATTATTTTTCTTCTAATACTAGCAAAATCTGGGGAGAGATGTTGGGTTGGTGGTTAACTCTATTTTGAGTTTGAGCTAATGTTTTATGCTAAGTTATCTGTGCTAAGAAAATGCATTTCAATGTACAGGGTTGGAAATATGCTAATCAAATGTGTTCAAAATCAATGTCATAGGCATACCGCATTATTCTAGTCTAAAAGATAAAAGCCCAATCATATACACTTTGTAGTCTGATGTAAAGAAGATATAATTGAACACTGTTTCCTAAACTTAATTAAAATAAAACTTGCTGGAGGAAAAAGTCATTGCAGGCGCAAAGAGATCTTTCTATCAGCTTGGGTGTACAAAGAGGTAATTTGCTTTCTGACAGGACCAGTAGCATATAGGAGGCAATCAAATGCAACCATTTCAAAAGTCTATTACAGGCTCACACTTGAAAGAGGATCGAGAAATTGTTGTTTTTTAAATATACATTCTCTCTCTCTCTCTCTCTCTCTCTCTCTCTCTCACACACACACACACACACACACACACACACACACACACACACACTTTTAAGACAAATATCATAAAAAACCAGCATGTCCCTACAAGGCATTATGTTGAGGGATGGGGAGATGACAGATCTGAAAAGAAACCGGATGCGGACCCTCGAAGTGTAACTATATTCCAGGGACTGTCCTGGATTTACAGAAGCCCTTCCAGTTTCTGATTTGATCCTGGAATGTCCTGCTTTTCCTTAGTCTGTGCTTATTTTCATCAGAAAAATGTTGGAGGGTATGAAGTTATGTGACCCCCCAAGCTAAGGAGATAAATAACTACACAATCTTTAGAAGACATCTGAAGGCAGCACTATATAGGGAAGTTTTCTAAAGCTTAATATTTTATTGTGTTTTTATATGTGTTGGAAGCTGCCCAGAGCGGCTGGGGCAACCCAGCCAGATGGGTGGGGTATAAATAAAATTGTTCTTCTTGTTGTTGTTGTCATTGCCATCATCATTGTGAGAAATGTTGGAGGGTATGCAGATGGAGAAGTGGAGATCAACTGGGTTTAAATACCCGAAAATTAAACTGGAGTGGAGCCCACAGGCTGAGGCAGAATAGGTGGCTGTTAAACAACCAAGGAAGCCATGTGCCTTTGGCCTGCAGTCATCTTGCAAGCAAATGATATTGGCCAAAGTGAGGCCCTGTTCATTTATTTGTCCACAAAGTCGCTTCCCTACTTTCCCAGTGAGAACTGTGTTGCTAATGCTCACTGTACCCGTCTTTTTAGAAGCCCCCTCTGCATTTCCACTTCCGGTTGCTTCATCTTTGGAAAACAAGGAAGAGCCCCGTACAGGGCCATCCTTTCCATTTGGCTTAGTGGCGCGGTACACCACGGCGCCTCCCCATCAGGGGCGCCCAGCAGCCCCGTGCGCTGCTCATGTTCAAGGCGGCGAGCAAGGCGCTGCCGCTGAAGCAGCCTAGCTCTGCCGCTGCCCCTCCTCCGTCACACTTGCAGGGGGCGGTCGACTGTATCCTCTGTCATGCACTGTTCCCGCCACGCCCCCTCACAACAGCAGGCTTGCTAGCCGCCGTTCCAACAGCACCTATCAAGCCTGTCCACGCGAGGGGGGGCAGCAGGAGCAGTGCCCGAAAGGGCTCCTTTCAGTGCACTGTTCCCACCACGCCCCCTCGCAACAGCAGGCTTTCTAGCCTCCATTCCAACGGCGCCTAGCAAGCCGGGCGGCGCCAGAGGGATTTTGCACCATGGCGCTAGATACCCTTAAGACGGCCCGGGCCCCGCATTTCCCCAAGCTTATTGGACCTTCCATCATTGAGGTTCTTTCATTAAAGCACAAAGGTCAGGCCTCCTCGAGTGCCTTTTCCCTCTCCCTCTCTCTCTTGTGCCCATTGATTTCCTCGCCTAAATCCTCCTCTATCCATAGGCCGCTTATTTCTGGAAACTTTGCCAGGTTCTCCCACCCTCTATCAATCCCAACGGGACTTACACATCTCACGGCGTCTGTCAGGAGCACAAAGAGGCTGGCAGTCCAGTGTAATGATTTGACCATGAGGGGCAGGTTCATTATTGCTAAATCATGTATATGGAATACTCCAGGCAACAAAGCCACAGATTTTTTGAGCCAACAGCCCTGTGCAGAGGCTGGCACACTCTGCTGCAGGTTTATTAAGGTGAGCTTGAAACCAATCTCCCTGTATGTTGCTTGCTAGTAAGCTGTGCTTTTGTGCCTCCAGCTACTTGATTAGTGCTCACAATCAGCATGTTGAGAGCCCAGGCGAATGTATGATTTGCTGTTGTTGCATTTCGACGGCAGGTTCAATTTGCTCCCACCAAAGTATGTCTGCCCTCCAGGAATTGTACCCCCTGCTGTTTCGCATTTTCTATGCGTAATGTACATCTGACTACAGTGGAAATTGGATCAGGTGTGTTTTTTTTCGGGTGCTCCCCCCCCTCCCCTAACTATAATACAAGAAAATGACCTCAAAAGTAATGTAATACATTTTGCAAAACTTACTTCTTAGCTGAAATGTACCAAGCCACCTGAAAGTAATTTGGAAAGTCAGCAAACATGGTTATCTGCCTGTTCTTTGATATCATTTTATACTTTTACATTCACTTCACTTCTGCAAATGCTGCAGCCAATTTGTCTTGAGTTAAGTGAGATTTTCTACTGTTCTATTGAAGATAGCAAGGAGAGAACAGAGGGGGAAATGGAAAGTGTATGGAGCCCTTCGAGGCTCAGATTCTTATCCGAAACCCTCAGAGCATCCTATGGAAGCTTTGTGAGGTTTTTTTTTATTAAAGCAAGAGATTAAACTTCATCTTAGCATCAACGTTTCTATCTTCTAATAGTATTAATAAAAGTGTACATATGTTAATCATTGAGATTACTGTCAGCGAATTTAGCACAGATGAAATTTACTTACAGCAATTTCCCTGCAACACAGTTATGTTCCCACCAGTATTCGAGATACTTACGTTCCATTACAAATAACCGTACTTTGCCATTAGACCTGGCACCAGCACCCAGCGCACGGGCAGGGGCCACTGGTGATCAGGGGTGCCAACCTGAATAAAATATTGGGGGGCAGGTAAGCCTCGCCCTACATAATCAATCACAAGATGTGGCATGCAAACACCATTTGATTATCAGGACCGTCTTACCCATAGGAGCTAGGGTTGCACCATTTCTACATTTGGTACAATTATGTCTGCTTCTGTGCTTACTTGAACTAACCCTCATTTCCACTTGGTGTTCTGCCTCGTTCTTCCCAGATTCTCCTTAGCTTTGGTCAATTTCATGAATAGCATGCTCACTTTAGACGGTATTTCTGCTGTTATTATGACCAGTGCCTGTAAAATGCCCAGAGTTACTATTCAGGAATGGGATGTATTCAACATTCACTGAACCTTTTGCTATTAGCATCAATGTCACTTTCTAAAGCAATGAATTACCTTTTGCCTTGGTTTCCTACTTGCCTCATCTATATTTTTCTAGCCTGACTTGCTCAACAAAGCAGTAAAAAGTTTCAAATTATTTTTTTGGCCCTTTCTCCTCGCTCTCATTCTCGTTCTCTTTCTCAGCACTCTTCCCGCCTCTCTTTTTCAACTTGCTCCCATGCTATATCACTCTGATTTCTTTTATTTGGCATTTATAGCTCATGCTTCTTCAAACTCTTTTCTTTTTTTGGTGCTAATTAGAATGTCTACCATATGACCTTTTCTATGTGTAGGTACCCTCTTACTAATGTTCCATTTACTGATTTATTATACTTCTCTCCTTTATTTTAACCTTGTTTGAGGTCGTAAATAACATTTCCCCTCTTTTTATCTACCTCATAACTCATAATACCATCTGGTCTTAGAAAAACATATAGAAACATCAGCAAGGAGTATACATCTGATTTGTCTCAATGAGGGATGTTTCATTCACCGCAGTAACCACATGCATCGTTTGAGCCTCATTTACTTATGTGAAATCACCCCATTTGCATTTCTTCTAGTGAATCACAGGATGTCGACTTTGCCTCACGGAGGTCATCTTCATGCCTTCTACTTGTCAATCACCCCAGCAAACCACATAAGGAGAGTATGCATCTCCATGCTACTCCACATCAACCGCTTGTAACTTAAGTTACTTGGCAAATAGGAGGCAATAACCCATATCACAATAAAAAGAGAGAAAGCTAACAAAGCAATTTTATTCTCAAGTTGCAGGATAAAATTGCTCATGCACCTCCTTCTTTAAAAGAGAACAATACTTTGCAGGCAAAACATTTTGTTCAGCAGCGTAGAGAGATGTCTCCATGCTGGTGGTAGGCTACCACTGATGTAATGTTGTACTGGTAAGACCCTGGCCGTGCCATGGTCAAAGCGAAGTTGGAGACATAATCATACCCTCCAACTCCCGGATTGAAAAATCCAGGATCAGCAGTGGCGCGGCACCGTAAGTCGCTTCTACGCGGCAATGCAGCACCGGAAGTCGCTTCTATGCATGTCCAGACATGCGTAGAAGCGACCTCCGGTGCAAAGAAGTGACTTCCGGTCCAGACATGCGCAGACAGCCAGGAGCCGGGACATGGGATATTTATGGGATATAATCAGTTCGGGATAACAGCGGGAAACGGTAACAAAATACGGGGGTTTCCCATGAAAAACGGGAGACTTGGCAGCTATGGACATGGTGTGGGATAAGATAAGATATCTTTATTGTCATTGTCCCCTTGCGGGAACAACGAAATTACTCGGTTGCTACATCCACTCAGATAAAGCATTCCGCATAATCCAAAATTACAAAACCTAATTAAAAGCAGTAAATATAATACAAAATAACAAATAAAATAAGATGACTTCAAAGTCCATGCTTTCCATTTAAGGCCAAAATCGCTCTAGAGAAGAAACTGTTCCTGAGACAGTGGAAGTTAGCTGGCTTAACTTGGTGACTATTTGCAAAGTAGGATTCATGAGAACACACACATTGTGTTAGCACCCTGCTTTCTGAATGTCCGACTTGTGAAGCTTCAGCTAATTGTCAATTTCTGTATCCCCCCCCCTGCATTTCATATCCCTCTGACTTCACCATGTGCAATTCCCCTGCCCCATCCCCTGTCAGAATGTAATTGCATATACTTGCATATACAGAATGTAATTGCAAATAAAGGATGACACTTCGTGCAACTGGTGACATTCAGCCTAGCAATGTTTTAAGGAGCCGCAAGACTTTTTGTTGTTTCAGTGCAACATACTTCTTATGCCTACTCTTCTGGCCACTTTGATGCTGAACTGGATTGCCCTTTGGGACAAATCCCTTAGAGTATTTCTTAAAGTACTTAATTAATATCCAACAATTCTCCATATGGTCCTGTCTTCAAAAAGGACAAGAGAGAGAGAAAATCCCAAAACAAAAGAATAATCCCAGAACTGCTTTTAAAAAATCCCCAGGACACACACACAAAACACTGGGAAAAATGTTTTTATTTTGAGGACATATTGAAATGCACTAGTACCTGAAACATTCTATTCCTGCAGAGAAAACAGCTTATTAGTAAACAATGAACATTTTTCTACTGAGAAAATGATTTGTATCCCACAGAGAGAATAACTCATGAAGAGAACGCATACTCCAGGTGTGGTCTTGATTCTATAGGGCTCGTAATTTTACATTTGAATTATAAAAATGACTTTGCTGGCTATACTGGGATATCTAACTATATAGTGATGTAAAACATCATGCCAAGGAGCATCTACATAGGTGTACCTTCACCTGCAACTTGATTAAATTCCAGGGTATTTGCTGTGTATTCTGAATCGACTGGACATTTTTATTTTGGGAAACAGAAGAGCAAATTGTAGCTTATGTGTAAATCTAATATATGCACCACAGGAAATATTTCCATTAAGCAGCATCTCACTTGTTTTACTGACAGACACAAATGCTAAAACCAGTTAGACAATGGCCCTATTTGGACATTATGGCGGTGCAGAAACAGAACACGTGAGTGGAGAGGCTGGGGACAAGGGTGCTGGTTCTACCCCCATCCCCATTGCATGACAACAGGATGGGGAGCTGTGCACTGTGGGGAACCTGCTTCTATGAGTGGACATTTCCTGCATGATGTGGAAACATGGAAAAATATGCAGGGAGCCGCCAAGAGTAGAAGCAGGCTCGTTCAACAGACATAAGAACAACTTGCCGGATCAGGCAAATGACAGATTGTCTCGGGGGACAATGGAGGAGTGTGCCTTATGGATAATCCACCTCTCCTTACCACATCTGACAAGATTCATGCACCAACCTTAAGGTGGCCCTGGATACTTGTCTTTTATAATCAAAACTATTTCACTTCAATGCTGGCGATGATGCTATAGGAAAGGCTCACTGCTCCACCAATGGTGGGAATGTGACAAAGTGATTCCTTTTTTTTTCTTTGTAATTTTATTGATGCAGAAATCTTGAAGGTAATACAGTAGGCAGTTGCCATATCTCCAGATCTATAAAGAACTAATATTCCTCCTCTTGGCTGTAGCTAGAATCCAAGTGGCCAGATGCTGGAAAGGCACAGAAGGTCCTTTATAAAGCGAGCAGTTTGACAAAAATTAGGAAATGGCTTTCTCTGAAAAACGTAATCCAACAGAGAAGAGTGGACGGGGGACAGTGAAGTACGGTAAGTTTGCTGTAACATAGATTCCCCTTCTCATCTATGTGGGTAGAAATACTGCCCTTCTCTGTCCTCTGGGCATCCAGGTGTCTTTATGGAGGGTGTATACAGAGGTGCTCTGAACTGGACAACTTTTACTTTGGAAAGCTTTATGATAGTGCTGTAACCTGATTGTACTGTTTATACACCATGCTTTTGTTGTAACTTTTGGGTTGTTTGACTTTAACTTAGTGCTACATTGGATGTAACCCATAGGTTCTAGCACTGTCCTCTGCTGCTACCAGGAAAAAAAACCCAAAACACAATTCACACTTAAAAAACAAAAACAAATCACAAACCAGGACACAGTCATCCTTCAAGATTTTCATGTCTTCAAGTTTTGCAATGCAGTTTTCCCACCAAACAATGTGTACAAAAATGCATATGTTCACATACAGTGTGCATAAAAATGCATATAGTCATGAAAAAGAACATGTTGTTGTTGTTTAGTCGTTTAGTCGTGTCCGACTCTTCGTGACCCCATGGACCATAGCACGCCAGGCACTCCTGTCTTGAACATACAAGGATGCATTATGCTAGGAAAAAATGCCCACAAAAATATGTATATTAGGAGATACTCACAGCAAAATGCTGCTGAATTTTCATGAAGACTGGGGGGGGGCACCCTACAAACTCATGCAAAAATGTTGACTGGAAGAATTAAATATATGAATTTACCCTTCTCTAGTACCAACAATTCAATTCGCCGAAGAATTGATGCTTTTGAATTATGGTGCTGGAGGAGACTCTTGAGAGTCCCATGGACTGCAAGAAGATCAAACCTATCCATTCTGAAGGAAATCAGCCCTGAGTGCTCCCTGGAAGGACAGATCGTGAAGCTGAGGCTCCAATACTTTGGCCACCTCATGAGAAGAGAAGACTCCCTGGAAAAGACCCTGATGTTGGGAAAGATTGAGGGCACTAGGAGAAGGGGATGACAGAGGACGAGATGGTTGGACAGTGTTCTCGAAGCTACGAATATGAGTTTGACCAAATTGCGGGAGGCAGTGGAAGACAGGAGTGCCTGGCGTGCTATGGTCCATGGGGTCACGAAGAGTCGGACACAACTAAACGACTAAACAACAACAAAGTACCAACATAGGGAAACGGGTGGCACTGTGGGTTAAATCACAGAGCCTAGGGCTTGCCAATCAGAAGGTCGGCAGTTCGAATCCCCGGGACAGGGTGAGCTCCTGTTTTTCAGTCCCAGCTCCTGCCAACCTAGCAGTTCGAATGCACGTCAAAGTGCAAGTAGATAAATAGGTATCGCTGTGGCGGGAAGGTAAACGGCATTTCTGTGTGCTGCTCTGGTTCACCAGAAGCGGCTTAGTCATGCTGGCCACATGACCCAGAAGCTGTATGCTGGCTCCCTCGACCAATAAAGCGAGATGAGCGCCACAACCCCAGAGTCGTCTGTGACTGGACCTAATGGTCAGGGGTCCCTTTGCTTTTACCTTTAGTACCAACATAAAATAATAACTCTGACCTAGAAAGGCAGTTTCTCAATATTTGTGCCTCTGTAAAAAAATAAATAAAAAATTAAAGCCTGTCTTGAACCACCCTTCACCATACTATAGAAGGGGCATGTTGCATGATATCTAAGGAAGATAGTGATGTGGGTTGTTACATATTTGGCTCTCTGCATGCCTACTAGATTACAGGAATAATGTAGCAAGTGTCTGTAGTGGGAATGCAAGCAGAAGTGTGGCAGTTCCACTGCTGTCTCATTCTCTCAACGTCACACATTCTCACAACTTTGCTACTTCTGCCTTCCCCATTACTGTGCGACATATTTTATATTCTAATGCAGAGATCCCGGTTTATGAGACCTGCATTTCGATAATTCCAGTACTTGAAACTAGACAGGGGAATGACATACAATCCGGCTGCCGATCTGAGCCGCCATAAGCCGCTAACATATGGCACTATCAAAAGCAGCCATTGTAAAATTGTATCGTAGTAACAGAGCTTGCTGCTAATCTATCACCATTTAGACTTTGCAATAAAACTCAAAGCATGGAGTATGGGGAGGGTGGGGAGAGAAATAACAGGCTGTAAGTTAAATTAATCACAGGAAATGAGAAGGTTAATGTGTCTGAAGTGACCAAGAGACCATCCAGTCCAACCCATTGCCCTAAAATAAAGCATCTAATATTTTAAAGTCATGGGATGGTTTTCAACTAACTCAGAGCAGACCCACTGAAATAAATGGAGGTCTTCATCTAAATCCTTACTGAAAGCAAAATGATACCCACAGCATTGCTCTGATCCACCAAGACAGAGACTCTGAGATTAGATTTGCAAGTTCCTTTAGTACCATTGGTTAGGCTTATTAATCAATTTAATCTGAGTAGGGTTTACAGCAGATACATCTCTTCAGGGTTTGTCCCCAGATCTCTCCATCCTTTTTTGTTTGCTTTGTTGTTTTTTGCCCCTCCGAATTCTCTTAAGATATTCTATGTAATTTTGGAAACAGAAAGTAGTTTTCCCACAGGCTCTCAAGACATATAAAACTGAGAAGTACTGATATATAAGGATTTGATCTCCAAGCAAGACTTGATTGGATATTAGTCTTGAAGCAGGCATCACTTACAACAGGGCAAGCAAAATGACCATTGATGTAAGAGTACAGACTGTATGCTGATTCCATCCCTTCATACAGTAAACCTAGAACTTTGATCACTGTTGGAATTAGCTATATACTGTATATTTTTATGTGGGGGAGCATGTTCCATCAATATTAAGTGTGGCATTTGTATTCTACAGCTAAACGGGTAACTGAAACGGAGCTAACAACCTCTGTGCACATTATTAGCAAAAAAATCCCTTGATTGGACAATCTCTCCCCCCCCCCCCCGCTAAGCATTCTTCTGTGTCACAAAATATATATGGCTTAATTCCCATTTGCAAAATGAAGTGGTGAGTAACTTGGGTTTTTAGCATAAAAAGTAATTCAATTAGATGGCTCATCACCCGAATTGTGCAATTGTTCGCTCAGGGGCCATTTTTCATTTGCCACCACAACCAAATTTCCTGATTTGAGAGCCAGTGTCATTATTGTGCTGTCTTTAAGGCACTTAATCTTTATCACACCAATTCCCAGGGCTTAATCACCCATACAAAGAGGTAAAACCAGCAAAATAATCTGTAATTAAGGCATTTGTGTGTCTTTGCTATGTGTTTTTAGAGATCCATGATTTTTTTAAGAAATCCAAATCAAGCGCTTTCTCCCCCCCCCCAATTTTGCAGCGAACATTAATTTGTAAATAGTTTTAGATCTCAGAGACATGTCCTCCTGGCACATACAATGGTAAATTGAAAAGTAACCATAGTATACTACTTTATGTGATTAAGACCAGGTAAGGCAGAGATGGGGAACCTTGAGATGTTGGACCTAAACATCAACCATAGCAAGCATGGTCAGTGGAGGTTAGAGTTCAGCAACCTCCAGAAGGCTGAGGTTCCCAATTCCTGAAGCAAAGCATCAAAAAATGCTCTCAAACAGAGTATATCCAATGTTTGCTAACACCGGCTATAGTGACTGGAAGAAGCATTCAGGAGCCACGGGCAGCTGCCGGTGTGCAGTGGCTCAGCTAGTGGAGAAATGGTCATTGTAGCTAATGGGGCACTGCCCCACCAACCTCAGACTGCTCTCTGCCAGCCCCACCTTCTCGCCTTCTTACAATCAGCTTATGGAGTTGCCCTGCCTGTCGCCTTCCCCCTCCTTATTCTCAGTGTTACCCTTTGTAGAACTTTGGCAAGGGGACTAAATTAGAATGAACTGGCTCCACCTGACATTGGTTCTGGCTCCATCTACTGTTGGATTTCAATTGTTCCCATCAAACGTAGTACTCTACTGTTAATTTTGAATTCTCCCTCCCCCCCCCCCACCACTAATGTAAAAAAGGGGATATTCACAAACTTTTAGAGTAATATTACTGCAATGCGCTCTACGTGGGGCTACCTTTGAAGGAGACCCGGAAACTGCAACTAATCCAGAATGCGGCAGCTAGACTGGTGACTGGGAGCGGCCGCCGGGACCACATAACACTGGTCCTGAGAGATCTACACTGGCTCCCAGTACGTTTCCGAGCACAATTCAAAGTGTTGGTGTTGACCTTTAAAGCCCTAAACGGCCTCGGTCCTGTATACCTGAAGGAGCGTCTCCACCCCCACCGTTCAGCCCGGACACTGAGATCCAGTACCGAGGGCCTTCTGGCGGTTCCCTCACTGCGAGAAGCAAAGCTACAGGGGCACAGGCAGAAGGCCTTCTCGGTAGTGGCACCCGCCCTGTGGAACGCCCTCCCATCAGAGGTCAGAGAGATAAACAACTACCTGACATTTAGAAAATACCTAAAGGCAGCCCTGTTTAGGGAAGTTTTTAATCTGTGATATTTTCCATCAGATGTCAAGGAAATAAGCAGCTATCCTAATTTTAAAAGACATCTGAAGGCATCCCTGTTTAGGGAAGCTTTTAATATTTAATAATAATAATTTAATAATATTGGGAGCCGCCCAGAGTGGCTGGGGAGACTCAGCCAGATGGGTGGGGTATAAATATATTATTATTATTATTATTATTATTATTATTAGTCATGTTTTGTTTTCCCCAAGGAGCATTACTCTCTTGTGAAGTCAGGGAATTTCACATCGACCCTACTGCTCTGCCCCAAGGATACATCACTTCCTCCATATTAGTACCGCAGTACAAAGAATAGGGCATGTCTCAATAGGGGGCCTCTACATGGTTGAGTTATCAATATGCACAGCCAAATTCATAAACTAACACAATTAGCAGCTCTCGTGGATGACAAGTTATTGAACAGATATCCACTGTTTCATGGTTTGCCATCTCTAAGGTGAGCGCTGTTAAATAATACAGCAGGGAGCATCAAGACCAGTCTCAAGATTATCGTTTTGTTGACTTACTTAAATTTATATCCCACCCTAAATGTAGATTTCAGAATTTAAGATGAGAGGGCATGTTGCAGACACTAGTTGGCAGACCTGCAGGGTGGGATTGAAGTGGCAAGTAGAGGAGGCAGAAATTTATGCTCTCCTGGCCAGAAATCCAGGCATTTTAATACCAAGCCTAGCCAATCTGGAAGTTTCATATTGCTTGCCAATCACGGGGATGGATACTGAAAATTGCAGCAGAAGAGAGCTGTCAGACCTGAACAAACCCAAAGCTGCTTGGCTAGTAACACAAATGCAATGGGAGGGTTGAAACTTCACAGAGGATGATATCCAACTAAATCACAATCATAGCATCGAAATCAATGGATTTAAATTACTAACATCACATTGAGGATGGCAAATTTTAAAATCAACTTATTTATTGGTGAAGTCATTAGATTTCAATACCTCATAGGAGCTAGGAAGAGCCATAGATCATTGGTAGAGCATATTTCCATGCAGAAGGTGCCAGGTTCAATCCTTACCATCTCTCGGTAGGGCAGGAAAATGTTCTCTGTCTTAAGACATGGAGGGCCATTGATCTGACTCAGTAAAAGGTAGCAGCCATTTCCCTAAGAGTGAGTTTCGACCCCCCAATTCATAGGCAGGTTAAAAATGCGCCACAACTTTTGAGCTCTCTGAGGCTCTTAGTTTCCGAGGTTTCTTGTTCAAACATTAATAACTTCAAACCGACCAGAGGGAATATATATGAGCTATCTCCCATTCTGGTGCTACAACACGGCATATTAGCTTTGAATATAAAGTTCTGAAATGGCTTTATTCATTCCATTCTGCACACTATTAGGAAACCTCTCCACCTGGGATTTGCTTCCTGCATGTTTTCGTAAATTGGAGCTGTGCCGTACTTTGGTTTATCTCCCTTCAAGATAATCCACCAGCGCCTCCTTGTCCTCACAGCTCCATCAGAGGCCTTTAAAGCGCTATTCAACGCCCCTCCCTTCTTCTCCAGCATCACTGATTGTTTCTTGAAGCAGAACAATTCCAGCGAAGGTTTGTACACTTTTCAAAATAAATAACTCAAAACTTTTCTTTACACACCAAGACCTCTACATAATGTCACCAAATACAGCTGGTGTCGGCTTTCTGCCGTGTGCAGCAAGAATTTGAAAATCCAGGCGTTCCTGTGCCAAAATCATCAGGGATTAGTATGTAAATAAACAAACCTAATTTTGAAGGGGATTTTCAGCAAGGCTGTTAAAGGACAAGCCATCAAATGACACAGAAAGAAGTTCGCTCCCAACCTAACGCTTTGACATTTGAGTCTGTTGAACTATTAATTTTGAGATATATTTGTACAGCTTTAAATTCCTATTTTGTTCCTCCAACCGGGAATGAGAGGATTTCGCCATCTCTTCTTTCATTGCTGTATTAGCTCTTGCTGACCTGCATTCGACTATTTCTGAACTCCTGTTTAACCAGTACAGTTCCCAGAATTAATGCTGGACTCGAGGCATGATCAGATTGCTGCCATTTCCAATTCTTTCCGTTTATTCTGTGTCTTCTACTCTCACTCTGTACTTGAAGCCTAAGTCCTATGAGCTAAGTTTGAAGGAGTCCAACCAGCTTCAGATTTGTGAGGCTTGGCTCAACTAACTGAACCCCAGCTGAGCTGGGATAAGGCACTTAGGCTAGCATAGCTCTGACTGAAGCAAAGTTGAGAGACATAGCATGGCTGAGCTTCATACCAGAGACCTTCTGTATCCTAACACACCCATCCTGGCAGATCTAGGGCTAGAACTGTGCCCTAAGGAAACATTTGAAAGGCTGTTCCATAATTGATGGAGCAAATTTGTTTGCTGTTGTTCCAGGTGGTATGACCAGAGTTAATGGGCTGATAGACTCCAGCTCCCAACAGCTCAAGCCAGCAAGGCCAATGGCCAGGGATGAGCGGAACTGTAGCATAGTAAATGTCCACAGAGCCACAGGTTCCCCAACTCTGTTCTAAATAGTAGACTTTGTAGGAAATTGGTGAATGCAGAGGGGGATCTCTCCTGCAGATAACCTTGCTCCTTCACTGTCTAAGCACAGTATTTGAGCAGTAAATACTTTATCCCTTGTTTCAGTTGTTTGGTAGGAATGTGCACTTCTGGCGAAATTAGATTGATGCCACATGAGCTGGTGACCATAATATGGAAAACTGCCTTATACTGAATCAGATCAACTAGTTTAGCATCGTCTACACAAAAAAAAGAGGAACCAGAGTGGTGCTCCTGACATATTATTGGACTCCAATTCCCATCATCCCCAGCCAGCATGGCTAATAGTCAGGGATGATGGGGATTATAGTATAGCAAAGGGCAGGGACTTAACACAAGCTCATGACCTGCACTTACTGGGAATTCCTCATTCATGGGGGTTAATATCAAAAGCACCCATGTTGGAAACCTCTCGTCTATAATGTATGGCAGTGGCTACCCAGGGTTTCAGAAGAGCCTTTTCCAGCTCTACCTGGAGATGTCAGGGATTGAAGCTGGGGGGGGGGGTTAACATACAAACGATGTGCTCTGCTACTGAGCTACAGAGCCTATTGCTTCTTTAATGGATAGGTGTATGAGATGTTCATTGCACTAGATATCCTTAGAGTACTTTAACATACTAGAATGCCATAGTGCAGAGCTGCTCAATTGTCATCTATGAAGCTTAACGTTAGCATCCTGTACCTCCAAGTGACACACGAACACATACTCCTTGACCTAATCAAGTTTCCAGGATGCTACTATAGGTGGCTAGTTGGCTGTGTTCAGTTTGGTGAAGAAGAAGAAGAAGAAGAAGAAGAAGAAGAAGAAGAAGAAGAAGAAGAAGAAGAAGAAGAAGAAGAAGAAGAAGAAGAAAGAAGAAGAAGAGTTGTTTGGATTTGATATCCTGCTTTATCACTACCTGAAGGAGTCTTAAAGCAGCTAACAATCTCCTTTCCCCTCCTCCCCCACAACAGACACCCTGTGAGGTGGGTGGGGCTGAGAGACTTCAGAGAAGTGTGACTAGCCCAAGGTCACCCAGCAGCTGCATGTGGAGGAGCGGAGACGCGAACCCAGTTCCCCAGATTACGAGTCTACCGCTCTTAACCACTACACCACACTAGCTCCTCCTCTCTCCATTTGCTATTTCTTTGTTTTTGCAGTTCTTCTTTGCCAGCCTTACTGACACCTGAGGGATCCTTCTGCTTTTCCATTCCCCTTCCCTCCTTAGCTAGTCTGATATGCTTCCAACTCAGGTCAGATGAGCAAGGCACTGAGGTTTACTCAGCTATGCTGCACCATTTCTCATTAACATATATCAAACAGTATAACTGGGGAAGCCTCTGCAATTAATAAACCAGTTTGTTCCCTCCCAGGCTTTGACTGGAAGCTTCCTGCAGGCAAGGTAAGAGACTGAACCACCAAGACCTGCAAAAGTATTAATAATTTTGTATGCATTTAATTTATTTCAATCACATATCCTGCAGTCATTGCTGCCCCCTTCTATCTAGTTATTTGAATCCCCCTACGCAAGCAGAAGACAGCAGGCTATTTTAACAGCAACCATTGCAATTCATTTTGTTGACTATATATATATATATATATATATATATATATATATATATATATATATAAATGTTCTGTGAAAATTGTACTTTGGAAAGTCAAGGGTTAAATGTCCAGTGGTAAA